>NW_022060005.1:506176-806176 GCF_007399415.2 Gopherus evgoodei | reverse complement strand
AGTACTAGAGAAACCCAATACACACATCAGATACATTGAGTGAGCAGAGTGCTTTTCATTCCACACTTTTTAATCTTTTCATTTTGATTAACACCTTAGGAGCATTAATCTCTGGGGGAAATTCCTATGTGGGGGAAGTGCATTGACTCTGTCACTTGGAGTATTGAAATTAAGAGTCAATTCCCCTTCTAGAACCACATGCCAGCTCAACTATCAGATATGGGCTGGATGGGGAACCCCTCGATTCCCTTTATAAGGGACCCATGCTAGCGCAGCTGCTGTAAAGGCCGGGGAGTGGGCAGCCTAGTGGTTAGCACTGGGCATGGGCCAGAGGAACCAGGCCAGGCTGGAATGCCAGAAGTGAGACTCAAAAGAGAAACCAATGGCAGGAATCAAGGGTCTGTTACCAAGAACACCAGGAGGTCAGGTTCAGAGAGCCACAGCCAAATCAGGAGCCGTAGCACTCTCGCTGAGAGAGCGCAGGGGCGGAGATTGTACCCACATCGGGGTTCATGGCCCCCAGTCCTAGCACTTGCTGCAAGCTACTTGCTAGAAGACTGGAGTGTGATTGTTCCCAGGTCCTCTGCGGACTGGGGTTCAAGACCTAAGAACGGCCATACTGGGTCAGATCAATGGTCCATCCAGCTCAGTGTCCTGTCTACCTACAGTGGCCAATACCAGGTGCCCCAGAGGGAGTGAACCTAACAGGCAATGATCAAGTGATCTCTCTCCTGCCATCCAGCTCCACCCTCTGACCAACAGATGCTAGGGACACCATTCCTTACCCATCCTGGCTAATAGCCATTAACAGACTTAGACCCCTATGACCTCACAGCTACCAGATATAGGGTGGTATGTTCCCTTCGTAACAGACACACACTAGCTCACCTAGCAGATAGGGCTTGGATAGAGGATTCCCTTTGTTAGGGTCCCCACACACACACTCTGAACCCTGGGGGTACAGATATGGGTGCCCACATGAAAGACCCCCTAAGCTTATTTCTACTAGTTTAAGTTAAAACTTCCACAAGGCACAAAACCTTTCCTTGTCCTTGGATTGTATTGCTGCCACTACCAAGTGATTTACACAAAATTTCAGGGAAGGGTCACTTGGCATCAATATTACCCCTTTCCTGGGGATGCTTGAGAATAATATACCAATGAATTGGTTAGCAATATGAGCACAAACCAGACCCTTTGTCTTCCGGACACTGAAAATCAATCAGGTTCTTAAAAGAAGAAATTTATTTATAAAGAAAAAGTAAAAGAATCACACCTGCAAAATCAGAATGGGAAGTAACTTTACAGAGTAATAAAAAGATTTAAAACACAGAGGATTCCCCTCTGGCTCAGCTTCACAGTTACAAAAACAGGAGGAAAACAACCTCTGTAGCATAGGAAAGTTCATAAGCTAAAACAAAAGATAATCTAACACATTTCCTTGCCTTACTTACATTTGCTGTGATTTTAGATGGATTATTCCAGGCATATTTTCAGGAGATGTTGTACCTGCCTGGCTTCTCCCTCCATCCAGAGAGAGAACAACAAAAAGAGAGGACAAACAAAAATTCTCTTCCCCCCCCTCCGCCTGAAGAAGATTTTAAAGTATCTTCTTTCCTCATTGGTCCTTCTGGACTGGTGTCAACTAGGTTAATTGACCTACTTAACCCCTTACAGGTAAGCAATTCTGTACAGCTGCCAAGGAGGGATTTTATGCTACCCTTCTCTCTATATTTATGACACCCTTTCTAAGAGTCATGTGCTAGCTCAACACATATGGGCTGGAGGGAGGGAGATCTGGGTTGGGCCATCTGGGCTATGCTAGGGCTGAGGCTAGATTGGAGGACCCCAATGATCCCTTATAGCTGTGCTTTTTAGCACAATCCCTGCCATGGGTTCAAATCTTCCCAGACCCCTAAGGGATGGAGGGGGACTTAAATTATCCTGGGGATTGGGTTGATCACTGATAGGGAAAATAAAATCCCCTCCACAACAGGGGCTTTTCTGTTATCCACCCCCCGGCTCCAAAACAGGAACTTTTCAGTCATCAAGATATTACAGGCCAAGCCCTTGGCTGTACTAACCCTAACTTCCCTAAAATGTGTTTACACAGATACACTGTCTGGAAAAGTACTAGCTGGGGATGAGGGGGGGCCGTGGGGGAGTCATTGCAGCTTTGTGGGTTATATTGTAGCAATAAGTTGCTTGCTTAAGGTAGCCGCAAGTTAAGGTCACAGAACAGTTAGGCCCACTTGACCACCAGAACATAAAAACAGGATGGTTGTGACAGAATGCTGTCGGCTTTGCAATAGATGATCCATATAAGGAAATTATCAATTGTGTGTTGATATGGCTTGCAGAATTGGCAATGTAAGTGCCAAATAAGGATGTATTGGATGTATTGCTGAGTGACACTTTGCGGTTTTAAGCTTAAAAAGCTTAGTAAAATTTGTAATATGCAGAGCAGCCGACCCTCTGTGTAGGCAAACGCTGTCTTTCCCTGTGTGCACACTTGTAATCAGTAAAAGAGCCTTGGGCTGTCTGATCTAAATTCCACGGTGTGGTCAGTTTTCCACAACAGTCACTGTCTGCATTTCTCAGCACAGCCAGATGGGGGCACTGCAGGGCTAAGTCACCATGTCCTCCTATCTCCATGGGCTTACCCAGGGTCTGTTCATGCCGGCCCCACTTCCCATTCTCCCAGGCACAAGCTTATTGCATCAGAGGCTTGATGGGGCAATGGGGCAGCAGCTGATGCAGCAGCACACATGGTAATGAGGCTGTGAGGATGGGGTCCCCCCTCAAGCCACTGTGGTGCCAGTGTCTTGGAGGGTGTCCAGGTGTGTGGTGGGAAAACTGAGGCAGAGAAGATGGAAAGGGAAAAACAGGTCAGAGACGTGGAGCTGCTGAGGAAAGATAATTAAAGAGAGTGAAGAAAAGGGAAATAACAGCACCTTCCTGAAAGCAGAGAGATATTTTGGCACCCAGAAGAGGAGGGTAAAGAGGCCTCGAAGGAGCCTGTGGGGTGGCTGGCAAAGAGCCCAAGAGAGGGATAAAGAGGCGGGGGTGGAGAATGGAAGGATATAAGGACACAAACTGGCATTGAAGCAAGTGGGAGAGGGAGGCTAGAGATTGACTGCTTGCGTGCTTGCGTGTGTGCATGCGTGTGCATGCATGTGTGCGTGCGTGTGTGCATGTGCATGTGTCCCTGCTCCTCCTGCTGGAGGAAATCAGGACCCTTTGCACCCTCGTTAGCATTAGCAGTGTTTACACAGGCACCCATCCTAGGCAGTGATGAACTGAACCCCCATCTGGAGGGGCTTTGATGGGGACCTGGAGGGATGCGCTGGGGCATGAGCGGAGTGCATCTCACAGGATCATGGGAACAACTGCAGCTAGGAGAAGCATGGCAGGCAGAGTGGGCACTAGGCAAAAGCAGACTAAGTAATGACTTAGGGCCCCAAGCAATACAAGGGGGCCCCCTATCCGCTTTCCCTAGTTTAATGTAGTGTGCGTGGGGGACGGCCCCAAAATATTTCTTAGGGCCCCCAACAGGCTAGCACGGGCACTGATGGGCTGCATGACGGACATGCCAGGGTCAGTGAAGGGTACAGTGGAGACATAGCCCTGGATCCAGTCGGTGTAGTGAGGCAGCAGGATGTAGATCCCCAGGCAGCTGGGGCGCGCACATTCCATGCCCCAGCTCACCACCCCTGCCAAGAGCCACGCGCTGTCCCATTCGCAGACCAAGGGCCCCCCACAGTCACTCTGCAGATGGCAGAACCATTGGAGTCAATTTCTGATATGTCCTCTAGGGGGAGCCAGCTCTGCCCCAGCCTCAGTGCCAGGGACTGGCTGGCTTCGGGGGTTGGGGAATGGGATACGGGGCCTGTTCCCTTCTGGGGGGCACTGGCTCTGATCTGGGATTGCCTGGTGTGGGGGAGGGAGTCAGGGAATCGGATACAGGGTGTCACCTGACACGCATCTTTCTCCCCTTGCGGACACCCTGCGCAGATCATATTGTGCCTGATGGGATCGATCCCTTGAGGGTCGTCTGGCTATGAGCTGGTGTTGAAGAGGCTGTTGCAGGTGTCTCTGTCTATCAGGGGAACTGCACCTCTTGCAGGGTTTTGGGGGTTGTCAGGCTCCCTGAGGACAAACAGGCGAACAGGCGGAGTCATCCCCATGGAGACAAGCCGTTGCACAGCTGCAGAGATCGATCCATGGAGCATTGCTGGACAGCTCCTCCCCAGGCACTGATGGGACTCCGGCACCAGCACTACTCTGTGCTGACCAGCAGGGGGAGCCCTTGACCCACACACTTCCACAGGTTCCCGTGGGACACAAGCTGTGGGTCAGCCCAACTCCCCACATTCCCACTTTGCTTTCATGGAATGGAAAAGGTCTCTCCCTGCCTCAGTTTCCACATCTGTAAAATGAGGATAATGAGGATAATGATTCCGACCTCCTTTGTAAAGTGCTTGGAGAGCTACGGGATGGACAGAACTCGGTTTGAGCCAGCGATTTGTTATTACTAAAGGATAAAAGCCACAGCCTCAGTTGCTCCCACCTCCCCACCTGCGGAGGGACCCACTTCAGGCATGAAACCGCCGGATGCTGGCATCACTAGAGATCCATGCATGGAGCCCTGGAACCAGCAAAATCCCAGGCTGCAGCAGGATGCGCAAAGCTGCCACAGACTCTCACCCAGTGCAAAATCAGAGACCATAAACTAGAAATGAAAATTGGAAAGTGCAAAGACAAAGAAGGATGACAGTGGAAATTCCATTAGCAACTGGTTAGACCAGTGGTTTTCAAACTGCGGGGTCACAGAATGGAAGGCAGTGGGTCATGGTGGCTCTCGTCAGCACTGCCGACTGGGCCATTAAAGTCCCAGCGGCAGTGCCGCCTGACTAAGGCAGGCTTATTACTACCTGTTCTGACACTGTGCTGCGTCCCGGAAGCAGCCAGCAGCAGGTCCAGCTCCAGGTGGGGGGGCCATGGGGATCCATGTTGTGCCCCCACCCCGAGCACCGGCTCTGTACTCCCATTACCCGGGAACCAGCTAATGGGAGATCAAAGGGTGGTGCCTGAGGGCGAGAGCTGCTTGCACACGTCTGCCTAGGTGCCAGACCTGGTGCTGGCTGCTTCCGGGGCACAGAGCAGTAAGCGGTACCAGATAGGCAGGAAGCCTGCTTTAGCATCCCCGCTGCACAGCCGACCGAGAGCTGCCCAAGGTAAACCTGCACCCCAACCCTCTGCCCCCCCAAACCCATAGCCCCCTCCTGTACCCCAAACCCCTTAGTCCAGCCCCACCCCAAAGCCTGCACCCCCAGCCCAGAGCCCTGACCCCCTCCTGCACCCCAACCCCCTGTTCCAGCCCTGAGCTCCCCCCAAACCTAGAGGCCCCTCTTCCACCCCAAACCCCTCATCCCTGGACCCACCTCAGAGCCTGCACCCCCAGCTCACAGACCTAACACTCTCCCACACTTCAACTCCTTGGCCCAGCCCAGAGCCTCATCCCACACCCTGAACCCCTCATTCTCAGCCCATTCCACTGCCATCACCCCCATACTCCATCCTTCTGCCCAAGCCCTCAGCCACTCCCACACCCCTCATCTCGAGCTCCGTTGGGTCAGGGGAATCAATAATTTTCTTCAACTGGGTCACGAGAAAAAAAGTTTGAAAACCTCTGCACTAGACCGCTACAGCTCTGAGCACATCTGCAGAGTGAAATTTGCAAAGCAAAACCAGGCTTTCTCTAAAGGCAGAATCAGTGGGGGTAATATCCAAGAGGGAGAAATACGGGAGACATATGCCAGCAGCACACTAGATTGCTGCAAATCCATGCATACAACAATCATGCGAGCAGCACCACAGCAAGATCTGCCAAGATACCACAGGGTCACACTGAATGCATGACAAGGATAAAGCAGGGGTGGGGACTGATCGGGTGAAAGGAGAGTCCAAAGCCTGAAGAGTAATGATGGTGGAAACTGGCTATTAATTGGCTCACCTGCTGCGGATCGATGCACAGAACAGACATGCTAACAGGTTATCCGGCCACAGGAAGATGTACAACATTAAAATTATCTCCTACCCAATGCAAGATGAGGGACTTTAAAAGTTAGGGTAAAGGTTAGGGTTGGGGGTAGAGTATAGGTTATCTTCAGGTGTAGGATGAGCATAACAGTTAACTTGAAGGATAAAGGTGAGGGTTATTGGTGGGAGTACATCAAGATTTAATGTTTGTGTTAGAGTTAAGGTGAGTTAAGTTTCATGGTTAAGAGAGAAGGGCTAAAGTGTTAGTGTTAAGGTTGTGTTAGGGTTAGAGTTAAGGGTCAGGGTTCAGTGTAAAGGTTTGATTTAGGTAGGTTTGGAAGGATTCCATTTTGATCGGTAAATATCAATTTCACCAGGCACACACAAACTGAAGTCAAAATATTTCCACTCAGGGCTGGTTCCAGGGAGTTTTCCACCCCAAGCAGACAAAAAAAAAAAAAAGCCACGATCTGCGGCAATTCAGCGGAAGGTCCTTCGCTCCCACCAGGAGTGAGGGACCCTCCACCAATTGCCACCGAATAGCTGGACATGCCTCCCCTCTCCGCAGTGGCCGCCCCAAGCACCTGCTTGCTTAGCTGATGCCTGGAGCTGGCCCTGTTTCCACTAGTAATCATTGAAATTTACATATAGGCAACGTAAGAAAAATGTAGCTTGAGAACTTGTTGTAGTCACACCTTAATGACTTAGGCCGTAATGAATGCTGCATAAAGCATGTATTCACAGTTCTGCTAAAACAGCTGGTGTCTGCATTACCGGAGCACGTGCTGCCGATAATTATGCAGCGGTCATAAAGCTTTCACTTTTTGAATCTCATCATCTACTGGACTTAAATAATTATTATCTGACTCTCCCCCTATAATTTCCCATAACTGTGAACATTTAAATTGATAAAAAGCAGGGAAATGCTTAAAAATAAACATTAATCTCATTCATCTAAATTATAAAAAAAAACAAATTCTGCCAAGCCTAAATGTGATCAGGGACCATAAAGGTTAGGACTGGGGTTAGGGTTAGGGCATAGCATTATCTTCAGCTGTAGGGTGAGCATAACTGCTAACCTGAAGTTTAATAAAGAGGGTTATTGGTAGGGTAAGTGTTAGGATTACCCTAACACTTGTTTGAGGTTAAGGTTGTGTTAGGGTGAGAATTCAATGGTAGGGTTGAGTTTAAGGGTTAGATTCAGTGTCAAAAGTTAAGATTAGTGGTTAGGGTTATACTTAAAGAGATAAGATTGAGGCTAAAGGTTTGGAGTAAGTGTTAGTGTATAGTTTTAGCTTTAGCAGTAGGGTGAGCATTTACATTACATTTAGGATTAATTTTTAGGGTTGGGGCTGGTGCCAGGGATATGTTTAGAGTTAAGGGTATATCGAGTAGAGAACTAGTTTTTTATTTATATTAGCATTACAGTTAAAGTAGGATTATGGTTATACTTAGGATTAAGAATACAGCAGGGGTATAATGCTAGATTTTGATTTATGGTTGGTGTTGCCGTTAAAAATAAGGTTAGGGATAGGGGTATAACAGGGGTATAGCGCTAGATTTTGACTTATGGTTAGCAATGCAATTAACAGCAAGGTTAAGTTTATGGTTATGATTGATATTATAGCAGGGGTACAATGCTAGATTTTGATTTAGGGCTAGCATTGCTGTTAACAGTAGGGCTACGGATATGGTTAGGGATAAGGGTGTATCTGTGGTAAAATGTTAGAGTTTGATTTAGAGTTAAGGTTAACTGTTAAGTTTGATGGTTAATAGTTAAGGATTAATAGTTAGGTTTAAAGATTATGTTGGAGATAAGGTTGTCTTAGTTTTAGAAGTAAGGGTTATGGGTTGGGTTAAATTTAAAGGTTAGCTCAGGGACCATAAAGGTTAGGGTGGGAGTGGGAGTTAGAGTATGGTGTTATCTTTAAGTGTAGGGTGATCATAACTGTTAATCTTAATATTAAGATTAAGGGTTATTGGCAGGGGGAGGATTGGGGTAGGTTTAATGTTGGAGTAGGGTTACGGGTGGGGGTTAAGGCAGTGATGAGCTGCCAAAATATTAACAACAGGTTCCCTCCTCCTCACCTCACGAGGGGGTTGTGCCCCCCCGGGGGGTCATGCCCCATCCATCCCCTCATGTTCCTTGACACCCCCTCCAGGACCCCTGACCTATCCCCCCCTTCTCTGTCCCGACAGCCCCTTGCCACCCCATCCAATCCCTCCTCTTGTTCTTGATGGCCCCCCGGGACCCCTTCCCCATCCAACCATACCTTTTCTCTGTCCCTGACTGCCCCCCACCACCTCATCCAACCCCTGCTCCTTCCTGACTGCCCCCTGGGACCTTTGCCCCCATTCAGTCCCCCTGTTCCCTGCCCTCTGACTGGCCCCTGACCCCATCCACCCCCCCCCACAATCCACGGAACACCTCCTCTCTGCTCCCTGTCCCCTTACCACACTGTCTGGGGCCAGGACCGGGTCCGCTCCACTGGGATCGTGACTGGCGCCATGGGGCCCAACTGCCCCGGGAGTGCTTGGCCAGGACCAGGCTGGGGCGCTCAGCCAGGGCCAGGTGGAGCCTGACTGGGGCAGCGCGTGCCATCCTCCCCCACACCCAGCTTACCTGCCTGCTCCTTGTTTCAGGTTTCCCGCAAACATTTAATTCACGGGAAGCAGGGGAGGGGGAGGAGAAGGAGGGCAGAGTGTTCAGGGGAGAGCGGGAGGTGAGCTGGGGCCAGGGGCCAGGTGGACAGCTGCCCAAGCCTTTGTTAAATTTAAAAGCTTTTTAGAACCGGTTGTCCTGGAACCGGCTGGAGCTCACCACTGGGTTAAGGTTGCTGGTATAACTTAATGCAACCTTAGCTGATTTCAGGTTAGCATACACCTATTCCTAATCAATTTAAACTAAACCAGAGTAATCTGGTTTAAACTGAATTAAGAACATCCACACAGCCCTTTGCACTCATTTAACTATATTGGTTTAAATTCACAGCTTGAGTTATACTGGGGCAATGAGATAGTTTTACTGGATAATTACTGGGAGAACTGGGGGATGTTTATTGCGAGCACTAACGCTTGAATCGAAGAGATGGCAGGGGATGAATTTTAAAACAGAGTGCCTTTTCCCACCATGTTAATTAATCATTGGAATTGAATGGATGTTAGAATTATTATTATTTATGCACAATAATATCACAATACTAATTTAACCATAAATTCCTTTATTACATCCAAAGACCAAATGGTATTTATACAGTGCTCAAAAACATGCTTAAAAAGCCTAAAAATAAGCAATTTACTACATCCAAACAGTAAAAAGCATTTCTAAACATTTGATCAAGATATTTACAAATGAGCTAAACCCAGGGTACTTAGATCCATATTGGTCAGCTCCAATGTGGTCAGCAGGTGTTAGGAATTAAGCTTTTCAGATTTTATTTTATACCCTTCAACAAACAAGTGATGTCATTGCCAATTACTGACTTCAGCTAAAAACCCTTCCCACCCCAGGTACCAGTATTATCTCAAGAAGCACGGCCTATGTGAGCCCAGGTGCAAAGGAAAAACTGTTGGTCAGCAAGAAGAAGAGGAAGAGTTAGGGAGGAAAGGCCTTGGGGAGAAAGGAGGTTAGAAATCTTATCTGGATTAAGACTGGAAATAAGGGTGAACTGTTTCAAACTGGTTTTTAGCTGAACTCAGTAATTGGCAATGACATCTCTTGTGGGCTGTTGCAGAACCTCTGTTGCAGAACATCTGTTGGTAAGATACAGAGCCAAAAAAAAGGGAAGCCCCGTCATGCAATCACACTCGTACATTTCTCTATCTCTCCCTCAAACCCAATGAGGTTGCTCCACCAACAACTCCTATTGTGAGGCTGTTGCAGAACCTCCCTCCTCTGCTGGTTAGACACCAATTTCCAGCCTGAGTTTGTGCATGGCCAGGTTAGTGGTTGGAGCAGGTTCAGGCAGACAGCAGAACAGTGCAGCAGACATGGAAGAAGCAAAGCAAAAATAAATCTGTGTGTGAAAACCCACAGCTCTGAGATCTCAGCCTCCTCCTGGATGGAGGTAGGGTGAGGGGCCTGGCTGGGGGATGAGAAGCCTGGCTGGGAAGGCTGGATGAAGTTGGAGTGAGGGATCCAGTTGGTGGGTGAGGGCCTGGCTGGGGGCTGGATGGAGTGGGCATAAGGGCTGAGCCGGGGGGCTGGATGGAGTGGGGGTGAGAAGCCTGGCTGGTTGGAGGCGAGAAGTGAGGGGGCTGGCTGGAGGGACTAGACAGAGTGGGATGAAGGCCCACTAACTTGAAGTCCAACCCTTACCCTAACCCTAATCCTGAACTCACTGCCTCACCCCCATAACCAGAGCAACCAAATGATGATTTTCCAGATTTCCCATTTTCACCTAAATCAGATGCTGTGGCCCTGTCGGGGGTTACCTAAGGGACACAGGGAGAATCGCTACAGACTGCTTACAGCGCCAGGGAGCCTTGTCTGTGCCCAGTCGGGGAAATTCGCCCCAGCCTACCAGCTGCTGGCAATACAAGCACCCCACTCTGGGAACCCTGCATTTCCCCTTTGCAGACTGACAATTTTCACCCCTACTCCTTTGGCTCCCTAAGTGGGGCAGGGCAGAGAGAACCTGGGCCTATATCTCTGGAGATTGTTACCCCCAAAGTCCTGCTCTGTCCCGGGGGAACAGGTTCATCCAACCTGTTTGCACATCTCACTGGCCTATACTCGAATGCCCAGTCCCTCGACCTCTGCACATCCATACAGATCCCTTGCCTCCCTGAAGCAGCGTCCCCCGTTCACTAGCTTCACTTCAATTCAACACTTCTTTTAGCACACGGCTTAGTCGTGTCTATAGTAAAACCAAAGAGATGTTTGTTGGACAAAGCTTAAGATAAAGACTCAAACAGAAGCCAGTATAAGGATTGGAATCATGGTTACAGATAAAACATAAATATAAAACTCCATCTAGGGACCCTACTGACTAACGAGTTCCTCTCCTGTCTCATTTCTCACTCAGTGGCCGGTCCGTATAGCACTTTTCCAGCTGAGAGAGCTGGGATCCACTTGCCGTGAGATGCTCACTCTGGCAGAGCATCGTCTACCTAACAGATCGTGTCTTCTGCCCATCTTTCTCCTGTTATATAGTTCCAGACCTTTTCTCTCTTTTCATCACCAGGGCACTTCGTCAACTTCAGTTCGCCCCAATGGTCCCCATATTCAAGGTCCTTTACTTGGACTCTTCTGTGCTTTGTAAAGGCCTAATCTTTCACCTTGTCTAGACTGTAACCATTTGGCTGGGCTGGGTGGAAAGCTGTCAATTGTTCTCATTCATGGCTGAGTTAACTCAGAGAATTCCCCCACCCCAGGTGACTGGTTTCACTTCCAGCAGCTTTGGAACACAATGTTCTACATGCTACACAACTCTTAATATATTTTCCATACGTACACCCCACAGCAGCCATGACAACCAGTGAGTTCTTAGTTGTCAGCAAAGACCACCCAACGCTCTTTTGGTGAAGATGGCGATCACGGGGAAACATGGAGGGAGAACCCCCTGAGCCACCCCTCTTGTCCACGTGTCCTCAGCAGAGCAGCCACCCCCAGCCTGTAGGAGGACACAGAGAAGAGGAAGGTGTCCAGGACCACAGCAAATATGAGATCGAAGCCCAGGATTTGAGCATGTCCCACCAGAGAGCAGGCCAAGCGAGCAGCAGCTCTGGGTCACACAGAAAGTGACTGATTACCTTTGACTCCCAGCAGGATGACCTGGAGACCAGAGCCACAGGCAGGAGGTACTGCAGGAAGCTAGAGACCCAGCAGTAGGCCACCAGGGCTCAGCAGAGTCAGTGGCACCTGAGGATGGGGTAATGCTGGGAGGTAGAAGATGGCTAGGTACCTATCCAAGGCCCAGTGAGAAGAAAAAGTAGAACTGGAGGCAGCAGGCATGGAGGGAGATCTGCTCTATAAATTATTTTGGGGAAATTCCATGGCCTGTGTTATGCAGGAGGTCTGATGAGATGGTCACGCTGGTCCCTTCTGGCCTTAGAATTTATGCATCTATGATTTGTGTCACGGGGCACACTAGATTGGAGAGCATCTGTGGCACCATGGACATGTTGTGGCAGGTATCTGCCCAGGAGATGTTCGCCAGTAGGGTGTACACGGGGACAGGACTGGTGCCGGGGTTTCTCGCGCCCTAGGCGGACGGCCATTTCACCGCCCCGCACGCTGATCCCGCGGCTCTGGTGGAATTGCCTCAGGCATTCCTGGTGAGGTTCCGTTGGTCCGTGGCTTTGGTGGAGCTGCCACAGGCATGCCTGCGGGAGGTCCACCGGAGCGGCGGGAGCAGCCGACCATCCGCAGGCATGACTGCAGCAGCTCCGCCGGAGCCGTGGACCAACAGACCCTCCGCGGGCATGACTACGGCACATCAACCGAAGCCTCCTGCCCCCCCCCCGGCAAAATGATGCCCCCTCAATAATCCTGGCACCCTAGGCGATTGCCTAGGCTACCTAAATGGTAGCGCCAGCCCTGCATGGAGAGCTTCGCAAGATGGGGTCCTGATGCATGGTGAGGTTCCCAGCCAGGACGAGTGCATAGAGGGCCGTGAAGAAGTCAGAGTGGAGGAGGTTACCACACCGACTCCCAGGGAAAGCAGCCAGGATGAAATCCTGTTCCGTAGAGCGATTCTAAGACTCCATTTGGAATGAGAGGGAGATGGGAAAGGAGATGAGGGATTATGAGTAAAGTCTGCCACGTCATAGGAAATGATGCAGCTGATCCTGGAGTGGGGCGTGGTGGCTGCTTATGCAGGGATCCCTCACCTCATGCTGAGATGCAGCCACCTCTAGGGTGAGGTAACTGCTTATCCAGGGATTGCTCACTGGACACTGAGATACAACCACTTATGGGGGCGGGCACAGGGACTGTTTATACAGGAGTCTTGCCCGGTGCTGAGATACACCCATTTCTGGAACTGGGTGCAGGGGCTGTTTTTATTGAGGTCCTTCACCCAGTGCTGAGATGAAGCCCCTGTGAGGTAGGGCATAGGGGTTGTTTGTAGAGAAATCTCTCACCTAGCACTAAGATATATACACCTCTGGGTGGGGGGTTAGCATGCACACAGAGTATCATACACATTCACCCCCCATAAAAAATCCCATCCCTGTCTGAGCAACTGGAAGTCACACACCCACTCTGAGCATGTCTCATTCCCTCCAGCAGGGGCAGCAGACAGACAGACACATGGCAGGCAAAGTCTCATTCTCTCCAGCAGGGGACAGTAGACAGACATCGAGTTTCCGAAATTGTATGGCGGGCAGGTTAGGGGAGGTTGTGCAACCCCAAACAGGCAGGCTTGGCCTGGACCCTGCACCCATCTGACCCTCCCTGCTTCTTGCCCCCGATGGCCCACCCAGGACCCCTACCCATCCATCCCTTCCTGTCCCCTGACCATCCCCAGACTTCCCGGTCCTGACTGCTCCCAGCCGCGCCATCCAACCTACTCTCATTCCTGACTGCCCCCTCCTGGACCCCTGCCCCCATTCAACCCCCTGTTCCCTGTCCTCTGACTGTCCCTTCTCCCTAACTGCCCCCAGAAACACTGCCCCTGACTGCCCCCTGCCACTCCATCCAACCCCTCCCTCTCCTTCCTGACTGCCGCCCCGGGACCCCTTCCCCAATTCAACCCCCCTATTCCCTGCCCTCTGACCACACCGACCCCTATCCTCTCCCCCACCCCTGACCACCCCTCCAAACTCCCTTGCCCTCTATCCAACCACCCTGTTCTCTGCCTTCTGACCACCACTAGCCCATTCACACCCCTGTCCCCTGACCACACCCCAAACTCTCCTGCCCTCTATCCAACCCCCCTGCTACCTGCCCCCTTACCATGCTGCCTGGAGCACCGGTGGCTGGCAGTGTTACAGCCATGCTGCCCAGAGCACCAGGACAGGCAGCCGCGCCACCCGGCTGGAGCCAGCCATGCCGCGTGCAGCACAGAGCACCAGGTCGGGCAGCACAGCTGCAGAGCCCTGGCCTGGCAAGAGCTGCAGCCCTACCACCCAGAGCATTGTGCCGGCGGTGCAGTGAGCTGAGGCTACAGGAGAAAGGGAAAAGCAGGGAGGGGCTGGGGGTGAGCCTTTCGAGCCAGTAGCTCAGGGGCTGGGCAGGAGATTTCCGCGTGCCGGATATGACCCACAGGCCATAGTTTGCCCACCTCTGCCTTAGATATTGAACCCAGCCCTTGTTGCTCCACCAGGCAGAAGGGTTCCATATCTATCAACTACTTTAAATCATGTGGATTAACGCTAAATTAATATGACAGCATTCTTTTGGGGAAAGTCCTGCAGTTGTGCCTGTGATGTTCGGGGTGGCCCAGAGGATTCAGGAGGCCTGGGGCAAAGCAATTTCGGGGGCCTGTTCCATAAAAAAAAGTTGCAATACTATAGTAATGTATTAGAAAATGTGAAAAATAGCCAGTGAAATACATTCAAAAATTAATTTTTAATAATTTGAAAATGCACAAAATACATTATTTAAAAACATTAAATGCTTTAATGCATTTTCAATTACATAATGGGCTGTCGCTGGGTGATGGTGATAGTTGGTGCCAATGGGCTGTCGCTGCCTGGGGCTGGCGCTGCTGTTGCCCAGGGCTGGGTGGGGAATTGGGCTCTGGGTCGAGGGGGTGCCCTGCTCAGAGGGGCTGGGCTTGGAGCTAGGGGTCAGGGCTGGAGGGAGGTTGGGGGGTGCCTAGCTCAGAGGGTCTGGGCTCAGAGCTAGGAGTCAGGGCTGTGAGGGGATGAGGTCATGGTGTGTGTGTCCAGCTCAGAGGGGCTTACCATGCTGCTTATTCCCACATCTCCTGTAGCCTCAGTGCACCACCTCCAAGAGTGGCCCTGGAGAGCAATGCCGTGGTGGGACCTGAGTTCCTCCCACTCAGAACCACGGGGTAAGGGAGTGGGGCTCCAACGGGACCTGAGTTCGCAGCCCCGCCCCCTTACCACATGGCACCGAGGGGGAGGAGGTCAGGCCCCATCCAAGCCACTCTGTTGCAGCGCTGTCCAGGGCCACTCCTGGATGCGGTGCGCTGAGGCGCTGGGGGATTGGGGAAGGCGGGGGGGGAGGAGCCGCCAACATTCTCTTGGGGGCCACTGTGGGACCCAGGGCCTGGGGCAAATTGCCCCACTTCTCCCCCTCCCTCCCCCGGCCGGCCCTGGTGATGTTTGTCATTGCTTAGAAAGCATTAAAGGGTAAAAGCATGAGCCTGTTAAATGATTTGTTTCCTGTTTAGGCCTTTGTTCTGTCCAGTTCATCAACTTTCTGACAAAGTGGCCGATGCTCAGTCACTCGATAATATGCCACTCCTACTCATCTAGGGACAGATCCTCAGGCAGGATAAACCAGCATCTCTCCATTGAGTTCAGTTCACTCCCCACCATGAGTTGATAAAAGATCTCTTAGTCAAAAGAAACTGAAAGAATACTTCAGTTTATAGCAATTGCCTATAGAAATGAATTATCAGGAGATCACAGTGTTGTGCTAATTTTGTGATGGTCAGTTTACAAAAGCAATAACATACAGGTCCAGTAATTACCACTGTGGAGTTCTGTGGAAAATTTCTCAGCAGCTCCCCTCTCAGTGCTCCTGCAGGGTGGGCTGACAAGAAGGAAGCAGCCAGACCTAAATGCAAAGGAACGAGGAGTAGAGGGGGCGCAGAGGCAGGAACCGAGAGAGGGTTGGGGTCAGAGGCAGGAGGAGCAGAGGGGACATGGACTTGAAGGGCGATGGAACGACTGTGGGGTTTATACAGTCTGCACGAGCACCCGTCATAGACCTTGTGCAATGTTTTTATTGTCCTGGCTTGCAAAAACTGGAGGCCAGGTTCTCACGCTCTTAGGAAGAAGCTGGTGCTCACGAGTCTTCTGCATTCCTGACCTGTCTCACGGGCTAATGATCCAGTGATTTCTACCTAAGGAAAAAACTCAGCTACTGTCTAGAAAGGGGAGACATCGGGCCTGGTCTCTGTTCTGCCTTAAGGCCTGGAGGCCAAGCGTTAACAGAGGACGGCAGATTTGGTTTAATGACGCTCTTCTGGCTGCCAAAGGGAAAGCATCAATGTCAGAGAACTAATCAGGGTGACACAGAGAGGGCTAGGAGAGACGGCGCTGCCTAAGGAAAAGGTAGTTCCCATGCCTTGTTGTGTCACATGGCTGTCCAGAGCGAGGGTTTCACAGACCTTCCCGTAGATGGCACACAAACAAGGAGCAGGGAGAGGTGTGTAGACAGCCCCAGAGGGGCAAGCCCCCCCCCAATCGTGGCTCACATGAGGAGGTACAAGGAGGGGGATCACCCCCCTAGAGGGTCAGAGGACCCCAGATCCTAGCACACATGTGAGGGAAGAATATGGGGTTGACAGGAAATCCTGCCCCTATTTCTTCTCCTTTCTTCCTGCCACCCACTCCCATGTCTGTCTATCTAGTGTCCCACCCCTCCCCTACCACTCCCCATATCCTCACCCCCGCTCCCATACCTGTGCCCCCAAGCCCCTCTCCCCTCCCATCTCCATGTCTCCCCCTCTTCTCGCTGCAGCCCCAAACCCCTAAACATTCACAGGTTTGAGTTAGGTTATTTTCAGACGGAGGATGGGTATGTTTCCAGAGTAACCCCGCCCTGCCAACCGAGATGGGTTTTAGCAGCACACCTGAAGTCCGTTTTCAGGTCCCGGCCCTATGATGAGCCCTAGCTGATGCTGGCTGGGTGTTGGTCAGGATCAATGGCTACCGCAGAGCCCCTTGAACCAGCTAGCTGCTGTGGGGGGAAAAAGGCAGACGAGACTGCCTCTTGGCTGTTCTGGCCACGTATGCTCGGTATAATCCGTCTGAGTCGTGAGTGTCGGGCACGTGCATAATGTGAGAGTGTAACTCTTGTGCCAAACTCATTTTCAGTTGTGCTCCCCCACAGAGGAGCATTGGGTTCCATGCACTATCCGGGGCACATGTCCAGCTGCAGTCCTGTGCCTGGATCAAAGCCATGGTTTGAGCCCCAAGTCTGGGGGGAAAAGAAAAAAGATAGAAGCCCCCAATTAGGAGAAAGGCAGTTTGATGGGGGAGAGGGCTGTATCTCAGGAACCCCTTGTTTGAAAGGACCCCAAATCTGGATCCCTAGCCCTATCCTAAGCATGCTGAGGCACGCAAAACGTCAAGACAATCTAACTGCACAGATTTTAAATCACTTACACTACGTCCATGCTACGAGCCAGAGATGTGATTCCCAGTTGGCACAGACATACTCATGCTAGCTCTCAGCTGAGTTAGCATGTTAAAAATTGCGAGTTAGCCATGCCATGTATGTGCTCACAGGGTTCTGGCGGGTTTGTACCCATTGGGCGGCCAGCACAATGCTGCCACTGCCCATGCTATCATGGTCCACTGCTATTTTTAGAGTGCTGGCGTGGTGAGAGGTCACGTGAGTACGTGTGTGTGAGCTGGGAACCACACCCTGAGCTCATAGTGCAGATGTAGCCTTAGAAAAGTTGGTTTTAATTACCACAGAGGCTGGTGACTTTTGCAGCTGCACCTCTGAGCACAGCACCCATGGTCCCAGCCCTCCTCCCAAGGCAATTTGCAATCACCAGCTGAGTCTCTCCCTGGCCCAGCTCTGGAGCTGATATATCAGCACTCTGGTCTTTGACAGCAGGAGATGCACGTATGAGATGCTCTGTGGTGAAGATTGCTCAATGTCACCAGAGCTGACTTCCTCAGACCCTCTCCAGTAGTGTTGGCTGGTGAGTGAGAAGACCCTGGAACTGCTGGGCTGTGTGGTGACAAGTCCATCAGTGGAGGAACTCCATGGACATCGGAGGAGAGGCACCAAGGGCCAGAGGGGACTGACCCATGGGTGGCTGATGTGCAGGTAAATGGGAGTGCAGGAAACTGAGCTGGGAATCTCTGAGGGCCATTGGATGATTCAGAGATATTCAGAGGTGGTGCAGCATCAGGAGGGGGATTACAGTAATAGGAGTTTCAAAAGGCAAAGAAGGTAGAGAGTGGGGTATTCATGGAGATAGATCAGTGTGTATAGGAATAGAGAAAGAGCAAGAGATAGAAGGTCTGTATGGTGATGGATAGATGGATGGATATGGGGTGGGAATGAGAATAGATAGCAGAGTGTGTATGGGAATAGATAGATTAGATAAACAGGGTGTACATGAGGATGGATAGATGGAGAGAGAGAATGGTGTGTATGGGGATAGATGGATAGAAAGATGGACCAATGGAAGATGTTTATGGGAATGGATGGAGAAAGTAGAGTGGTGTGTGGGAATAGAATGAAGGATAGTGGGATTGATAGGTGTTTCTGGTGATAGGCTTATGGATAGATAGAATAGGGGGTGTTTATGGATTTAGATAGATATGTGTGTATGGGGATGGATAGATGGATAAATAGGTGTGTATGGGGGGAGAGAGAGTGATTTGTATGCAGATAGTTAAATAGAAATCAACATATTTGTAAGATATTTGATACAATCAACATATTTTGCTATAATCATTTGATATTACCACAAATGTGTGAATTTTTATCTGATAAAGTCAACTGATCTATGAGATACTTATTTGATAAATGTTTATTTAATATTTGTTTGATAAAATCAATGCATTCCTGAGATATTTATCTGATAAAATCAATACATTCATAATATATACAGATATATATTATGACATTTTAAAATCAAGACTGGCTTCCTTTTTTTAGCCAAATGCAAGGTCTACATTACTCAAACACAAAGTATCTGCCTCAGTACTGGGGTAACCAGATGAAATTCTCTGGCCTCTGATATACAGGAGGTCAGACAAGATGATCTAATGAAAATGTATTTTCCAGACAATTTTCTTGGAAAATCAATATATTATTGTGAATAATTATTTGATAACAGCAATCTTATCTTGCTGTATTTATTTGATAAAATCATCATATTTAGGAGATATTTGATTAAATTAACTTTTTCATAAAATACTTGATTATTCACAGAGATGTTTCATCTGATAAAATCAGGATATCAAGTATTTACGTGACAAAATCAACCTATTCATGACCTGTTTATTTGATACAAATCAAGAAAAGGAGATAGTAGAAGAATATTTGTCTATATCTATGATGAAGATATAGATTGGTCATATCATAGATAGAGATCTCTGACCCATATCTCCTAAATATGATGAAATTGGGTCTTCAGTATAGTATCAATAATCTGGATTAGGTCAGTATTTAGCAGGGCAACTATACTGTCATTGTTTCAAATGTACTTTGTGTTACTATGTGAACATTAACATTTAAAAATCCTTGGATCTTCCTTCTATCTGGATGACCATGATGGTTTAACCTCGTGGGTGAGGGTATTTTCTCTGTATCAAGGCCCTTATTTGCTTCTCATCACAGTAACCTCACAGGCATTAGGAGTTTGCCTTTGTAATACACCTGTGAGGGAGGGAAGGATTTTATTCCCCATTTCACAGATTGGGAAACTGAGGCACAGAGCAATGCAGGGCTAGAGTCACAAAAGGACTTAGGTGCCTAACTGCCACTTTCAGCAACTGCATCCCAGAATTGGGCCCCACTGGGATCCCCAAACCCCTGCTGAGCAGCTGCCAAGATCTGTGAGCGCCTACATTGGTTTGGTGCCTATATTTCTGCAGTAAAAGTTCCTTAGGAACCTGCTTCTGGCTGTGCACATGCACACTGCAGCCCCACACTGGACATCCACATGCCTCAGCCCTAGAGCAAAGCCCAACCTGGGGAAGAACAGATGCGCCCAGCTCGCCTGTGGGGCCTGGTCCAGTCGGTGGGCTCTGAGCTCATCTGTCGGATCAGGCCCCTGTAGGTAAGATTACACCAAACGGCCTGGGAGCAGGGGGACACAATTCAGAGCCTGCCATCTCTGAGGCAGGTGCTCTGCCCACCAGGCTCCAGAGTCATTCTCAGGGCTGTGCGTTCTCGCTCTCTGCCTCTCACCCATTCTTTAGGCAGAGTGGCCCAGTTCTGATGGGACAGACTGTGGGAGTGCCCCACTCCCCCATCCCCCCATGAAAGTATCTTAACAGCCCAGGGGTTACAGCATGTGCAGATCCACGTTCAAACCCTGTCTCCCGCTCCGGCAAAGGGAGGCTTGAACAGGACGTGTCCCCGCTGGTAGTAACTGCGGGGCTGAATGCTATGGGGGAGTCCCTCACCCCAGCTCCTTTCAGAAATGGCATTGCTGCCTAGTCCCAAAGGAGGGTTTGCAGCTGTGACCTCCAAGAAGAGGGAGGCACCGAACTGCCTGCGTGGGGCAGGGCTTAGGATACAGCCTTGCCTTGGCATCTCCCATTGGCTAGCTCAGGCGCCTCCCCGCCTAGCGTGCTGCTTTTGGGAATCCCATTCGAAGGTGCCTCTCTCTCCATTCATTGTATAGGGAGCCTTTGCGCCGAGCTCAGACCATGTGAATCCCAGTGATTGCCGGGGAGCCTGGCAGTTAGCTGCAGTGACGCTCCGCCTGGCCACACCTCAGCTCCTTGGGGAACTGAGCCCGACGTGCCGTGCCTCAGGTCACAAAGCTGGGCTATAGCAAAGCTGAGCCCAAGTCTCCTGAACCTAGGGAGCAGCTCCATAGCTGGGGTTAACTGGTATCACTCCGTTGACTAGGGAACCTCTGGAGGTGGCTTGTTCTTTCCACCGGGAGTACCTGAGTAAGAGCTGAGGGCTAGGTTTTAAAGGCACTGAGGCACCTGGGTGTTTGGCCCTCGGTAATCAGTGAGTCAGGGTCTCAGCACTTGTTTCTTTATCCCTTCCCATTAATATCCCTGTCATTATCCCCAGGGTCTGTCTGTAAGGCACGAGCTGCATCCATGGAAGAGGGGAACCGCAGCACTGTAAGCGAGTTCGTACTCCTGGGACTGACCAAGTCCTCTGAGCTCCAGCTGCTCCTCTTTGTTATCTTCCTGGCTGTATATGGTGCAACAGTGCTGGGCAACCTCCTCATTGTGGTGCTGGTGGCCTGTGAGCCGCAGCTGCACACTCCCATGTATATGCTGCTGGGGAACCTCTCCTTCCTGGATTTCTGCTACTCCTCCATCACTGCCCCCAATTTGCTGGCAGGCTTCTTCCTTCAAGCTCAGATCATCTCCTATGGGGGCTGCGTGGCCCAGATCTTCTTCTTCCACTTCATCGGGGGCATCAAGATCTTCCTGCTCACCATCATGGCCTATGATCGCTACGTGGCTATATTCCATCCACTGCGCTACAGGGCCATCATGAACCAGGCTGTGTGTGGGGGGCTGGTGGGGGCGTCCTGGGCCGGCGGCTTCATCCATTCCATCATCCAGGTCTCCATTATCATCCAGCTGCCCTTCTGCAGCCCCCATGAACTGGACAACTTCTACTGTGACGTGCCCCAGGTAATCAAGCTGGCCTGTGTCGACACCTTTGCTGTTGAGCTGCTGATGGTGTCCAACAGTGGCCTGATGACTCTCCTGGGCTTTCTGGTGCTGCTCGTATCCTACTCTGTTCTCCTGGCCAAGCTGAGCACACGCTCCAGTGAAGGGCGGGCTAAGGCGCTCTCCACCTGCGCCTCTCACCTCACCGTGGTGACCCTGATCTTTGGGCCTTGCATATACATCTATGCCCGGCCCTTCCGCTCCTTCCCCATGGATAAGGCTGTTTCTGTTCTCTATACAGTTGTCACCCCAGTGCTGAACCCTGTCATCTATACTCTGAGGAACAAGGATGTGCAGCTGGCTGTGAGGAAGCTCAGGAAGTTACATTTGTGACACCCGGGTTGGGACAGCAGGAAAGGGATGGGATTTTCCATCACACCTTTCCCCATCCACCTGTGTGCATGTGGAAATACACTTGGAATAGGAGTCCAAGTGCTGCTCCTACAGGAAGGGAACAGAACGTCTCCAACTTGTCCCACAGCAGTTCCAGTGCTGCCCCTAGTAGATTGGACAGGATCTGTCTCCAAGGAAAGTCAAAATTGTAACAAAAGTGCCAGAGGGAGGGCGGGAGAGGCTGGATTTTGGGACTGGAGCTGATCCAAGTTTTCACCCTCCTGAACGGAACTGGGGCTTCCTTGTATGCTATTGGCTCTGTACAGTGGAGATGCAGGTGGTGCACCCTACTGGTTGAAATTGAAATTGCATCAGCCTATGTCAGAGAACTCCTAGAGCAGTGGTTCTCAAGCAGGGGTACGCATACGCCTGGGGGGTACACAGAAGTCTTCCAGGGGTTACATCAACTCATCTAGATATTTGCCTAGTTTTACAACAGTCTACATAAAAAGCACTGGCGAAGTCAGTACAAACTAAAATTTCATAGAGAATGACTTGTTTAACCTGCTCTATATACTATACACTGAAATGTAAGTACAATATTTATACTCCAATTGATTTATTTTATAAATATATGGTAAAAATGAGAAAGTCAGCAATTTTTCAGTAATAATGTGCAATAACACTTTTGTATTTTTATGTCTGATTTCATAAGCAAGTAGTTTTTAAGTGAGGTGAAACTTGGAGTATGCAAGACAGATCAGACTCCTAAAAGGTGTACAGTAGTCTGAAAAGGCTGAGACACACTGCTCTAGAGTGGAGAGTCCCTACTGGCTGGGGTGAGAAGTACTGCTCCATGTATCATGGGCCCTACAGTGCACAGGTTGAAGTGGCTGAGTCTGATTATTTTTGCATCCATCTGATTTGGTTACTAGCCCACAGCTTTCTGGCAGGTTCTGGAATGAAGCATGCTCAGCTAGAGTAGCATCCTGCCAGGGGAGAGATTTATTACAGTATTGAGGTGTAAGGGTCAGCAACTTGTGGTCTGGGCTAAGAAGCTCTGGGCTCCAGTCCTAGCTCTGCCACAGACTTGCTGTGTGACATTGGGCAAGTCCATTATGCTGGGATTTTAAAAGAAGACTAAAGGAGTTAGGTTTCCAGATGTCATTGGCTTTGAGGTGTCTAGCTCCCTTGGGCTCCTTTGAAACTATCAGACTTAATCTCTCTGTGACTCACATTCCCCATCTGTAAAATAATCTTTCCTTTGTCTTATTAAGATTAAAAACTCTCCAGAGCAGGGACCATCCCAGATTGTGTATCTGTGCATCACCCAGCACAATGGGGGCCTGATCTCAGTTGGGGTCTGTGCAGTTGTATGGGGAGACTTTGGCAAACCAGTAAAGTGCTTGAATCCACTATGACTTATTGTTAAAGGTGGCCTAGTCAGCAAGCTCTAAACTATCTGGACAGAGCACATGGGATGAAGCAGGAGGGCTGGATCACCAGAGGTTCAGTCCAGGAGGCGATGAGTCTGTGTGGCCTTCCCAGAAGGGAAAGTGAGACTCTTTTGGGGTCTGGCCCATCGAAGGAGATTCTGCAAGGGACTGGTCCAAAGCTAGGGGCGCAGCATCGATCCTATGTATCTGGGACAGTATGTGTGTGAGACTGTTCCCCCTGCCGGAGGCTCTGGGATCTGCTGTGTATTTGCATTTGTGTTTTTTGTTGTTGTCTCCTGCTCAGTGTGTGGGTGCAGGTGCATGCATCCCTGCTGTCCTCTTCTCTCGCTTGGTTTGTGGGTGTGTGCGCGTATTTTCCTTCTGCGCCCTCTTGGAAGGAAGGACACCTGTTCTCTGTGAGTGTGTGTGTCGGGGGGGGGGGAGAAGTGCAAGCTGCTTTGTGATGCATGGAGACAGATCAGTTCTGGCCTGGGACTGGCTTGCCAGGGGCTGCTGCAGCTCAGAACTCAGCAGAAATACCAGAGGCTGAGCTCTGAGGATGCAGGGCCAGGGCCAGGGCCAGTGCCAGGTGATGGGAGCACTGCAGGAGGAAAGCGGCAGCTCACAACAGTGGTACATTGACAGAGCTCTGTATGTGTGTGTGTTGTGGGGAGGGGGACGGTGAACTTGGATCGCAAAGGGTCAGGATGGAGGGGAATTGTCAGCTCTGTGTGTTTGGGGCAGGCAGCAGTGATAGCTCATGTCTCTGATGTATGGGCAGCGTTAGGAGAGGCACAACGTGGGTATTGTAAGTCAGGGCTGAGATCTGTCAGCAGAGCTGTAAGGGAGTCAGGGCTGGGACAGCAGGGGGCTGCGGGTCAGGACTGAGGGGCACTAGGACAGCTGTGTGTGTGTGTGTGTGTGTGTGTGTGTGTGTGTGTGTGTGTGTGTGAGCCCAGAGATGGGATGGGGTGGGGGAGAAGGGGGCTGTGGGTTAGGACCGAGCACATTCGCAGAGCTGGGGGTTATGGGCAGGACAGCAATGACCGTCAGTCACTGAGGCTTAGAAACCCGGAATTGCCTTTTGCTCACTGCCCCTGGGCCTTGCTGCCTTTGCTAACCTCGTGGGAAACAGGTTTGTTTACGTGTCTGTTTCACTGCAACCACACCCCCCAACCCCATCACATTCCCTCACTGCCTGGGGGGTCTAATGGAATTTACGAAGGGAGGGATCGCCTGCCACAGGTGCTGGGAATGAACAGCACGACCCCTTTGGCTTTCCCATCAGGGCTATCTGCCATAGGAACATACCTGTCCTTTCCTTTGTCTCACTTTAATCAATGCCTCTGACTTTCTGTTCTAATCAGCCCCCAAGAGACTGCCACAGAGACCGGCATTTCCTGGCAGCATTGCCATTCTAATGGCCCTCGGTGGGACCCATTAAAACAAGTAACTTTGTTTCTGCTACTGGCCTGTAATTCCTCGAGAGGGTTGTCAGCTCTCCAGGCCAGGCTCGGCCCTGTGCTGGGCTGAGCTATTCTCAGAGCGCTCATTAAGGCACGTGAAGTTGTAATGACCTGTGTGTTCTCCTGTAGGTCTCTGAGCTAACGGGTGCTGCAAGGCTAAGTGGAGAGAGTTCTTTTTAGAAGGAGCTTTGCTAATGGGAATGGTTTTAACAAGCACATAATGAAGCAGGCCTTTTTTTTTTTTTGAAAGATTATTTTTGTCCTAAGCAGGGTGTTAGTGAAATAACATGTTTCAAATGAAATCAATCCAGGTTGTGCAGAAGGGCATCATCGCCTCCTACAACTCCCCCTTGCAGCGAAGTGTGGCTCTGCTGTGTGCTGCCTCAGTTTCTCCCCCTTAATGAGATCACTTAGACTCACAGACTTGAAGGCCAGAAGGGACTATCATGGTCCTCTAGTCTGACCTGCTACACATTGCAGGCCACAGAACATCACTCAGCCACTCCTGTAACAGACCCCTAACCTCTGGCTGAGTTACTGACATCCTCAAATCATGATTTAAAGACATCAAGTTACAGAGAATTCACCATTTACACTAGTTTAAATCTGCAAGTGACCCATGCCCCATGCTGCAGAAGAAGGCAAAAAAAAACCCCAGGGTCTCTGCCAATCTGACCCAGGGAGAAATTCCTTCCCAGCCCCAAATATGGTGATTAGATAAACCCTGAGCATGTGGGCAAGACCCGTCAGCGAAACACCTGGGAAAGAATTCTCTGTAGTAACTCAGAGCACTCCTCATCTTGTGCCTCATCTCCAGCTCTTGGAGATATTTGCTGCTAGCAGTTGCAGATTGGCTCCATGCCATCATAGGCAGTCCCATCACACCCTGCCCTCCATAAAAGTATCAAGCTCAGTCTTGAAGCCAGTTAGGTTTTTTGCCCCCACTGCTCCTGTTGAAAGGCTGTTCCGGAATTTCACTCCTCTGATGGTTAGAAACCTTTTTCTAATTTCAAACCTATATCCATTTGTCCTGGTGCCAACATTGGCACTTAACATAAATAACTCCCTCTGGTGTTTATCCCTCTGGTGTATTTGTAGAGAGCAATCATGTCTCCCCTCAGCCTTCTTTTGGTTAGGCCAAACAAGCCAAACTGTTCGAGTCTCCTCTCATAAGGCAGGTTTTCCATTCCTCAGATCATCCTAGTAGCCCTTCTCTGCACCTCTTTCGGTTTGAATTCATCTTTCTTAAACATGGGAGAGCAGAACTTCATACAGTGTTCCTGATGAGCTTGCTCAAGTGCCTTGTACTACCACTTCCCTCTCTCTACTGGCAATACTTCACCTGATGCATCCTAGGACTGCATTTTCTTTTTCACTTAAACAAGGAGAAGCCAACCACTCCACTCCACAGCAGAATCTCTCCCTTTAGCACCGCCCTCTGAAAGCGGCACTTGTACGAGGGTTTAAGGCTCTTACCTCAAAGCCCACTTAAAACTTCAAAGGCCTAAAACAATAGCCCACATATGAAGACACACAAACATGGGAGGTCACCCACACACACACACACACAATGAACACACAGGCAACCATGTTAGGCATAAGAAAATACATGCAAAATCCCACTAACACATACACAGTGAAATAAATCAGTCACTCTCAGGCACAGTGATCTCAAGCCATGTAGCGTTTCACTCAAAGACGTGACATTACACGTGTTCCCACACCTCCCTTGGAATTAATCACACATACTAGGATTTAATTCTCTATTCAACTTAGTTCACAGCATCGTTAGTGTATTCATAGCAAGAGAGTCTCTCCTGATTCAAGCCAAGGAGAATAACAACACTTGGTTTAAATATCACCAGAACTTGAGCTAGTGTAAACTAGAATAAATTATCTCATTTCCCCAAATCATGTCCCTATGCTGCCTCCTAGTGCCCATTGTACAGTATAGTCGCCCCATCCCCACCCTCTGCTGCCCCTAGTGTCCATTATACAGTATAGCTGCCCCTTCCCTGCCCCCACCCTCTGCTGCCCCCTAGTGCCCATTGTACAGTATAGTCACCCCGTCCCCACCCTCTGCTGCCCCCAGTGTCCATTATACAGTATAGCCGCCTCTTCCCTGCCCCCACCCTCTGCTGCCCCCTAGTGCCCATTGTACAGTATAGTCACCCATCCCCACCCTCTGCTGCCCCCTAGTGCCCATTATACAGTATAGACACCTCTTCCCTGCCCCCACCCTCTGCTGCCCCTAGTGTCCATTATACAGTATAGCTGCCTCTTCTCTACCCCCAGCCTCTGCTGCCCCCTAGTGCCCATTATACAGTATAGCTGCCCCTTCCTCACTCCCACCCTCTGCTGCCCTACTGCCCATTATACAGTACATTTTAGGAGTGTCTGAGTACCCCACGCACATTTCCTGAAGGCCAGTTCTAGACAGGTGTCCACCTTGCTCTCTTGGACATTCAGACACCCAGACAAAGCCCAGAGGATCCATTCCCATTTATATTTGGGGAACACAATGAACAATGAGGACTCCTGTGGGGCAGAGGAGAGACCTCCAGGGACGAGGTAACCGGCAGACAGCCCCCGCAAGAGCGGAGAATGTTGGCAGGTGCCACTCTGCCTTCGACACAGTCATTTCCACTTGAACAAGCGAGCCTCTACAACCTCCAGGCACCTCTTCTATCAGTGGATGGTGACCCTGACACCAGGAGAGACCCTCAGATGGAGCCAGCGAGAGATGGGGTGTCCCTCAGCTGGGCCCCCTGGGGTGAGATTTAGCCCAGCTGCAGCTGGGTACACAAGGTGCATAGGTGGAGAGGGGAATGAGAGAGAGAACCAGGCTGGAGGGCCTCTGAGCTCTGATCCCCTCTCTGCACCAGCCTGAGAGGGAGGCCTCAGGGCCTTTCCCAGCATGTACCCATCTCACAGATCCTTGTGACACAGTTCTGGGCCCAGTGTTCAGAATGGACGAGGAGTAAAGGACAAACCAGCATTTGCCCAGGCCGTGCAGGAAATCACAGAGCCCTCCTAGAACTATGTTCTTTGGACACAGCTGGAATTGTAGCTCATTGAGACTGCCAGGGCCAGGGCCCACTGTAATCCCACCATGAATGGGAAATGGAAAATGTGCCTGGAAATCACAGTAAAAGGCTGTAATCACATTTAGATGGTCATTGTTGGGCCTCTGACACAGATATTAAATTTCTTATGGGGACTGGTATGCACATCACATTGTTTGAGTTAAAAATCTCTGTCTAAAGGTGAATTTTTCCAGAGTTGGCCTTGATGCCCCCTTTGAAATCAGTGAAGCTGCCATTGGAAGTCAATGGGAGCCTGAAACTGGTAGGTGTGAACTCAGCATGGCTCAGCTGTGCTTCTGCTGCCGCTGCCCATGCTGCTGTGGCTACACTGCTGCTTATACTCATGCTAGCTAGTTGAGAGCTAGTATGGGTATGTGCACATGAGAAGATGAATCACACCCCTAGCTCATAGTGTAGATGTAGTGTGTGTGTGTATGAGAGAGAGACACCCACACCCACACGTGAAGGACAGATATTTCAGTATGTCACCAGATGACAATCTGCCCCTAAAACAATGAGATTTCATTATTCCATAGCTCTTTTGTGTGAACCAACATGATGGCCCACCAGGACCCCCCTCCTGAGCTGTTTGCTGGTATCCAGCATTGTGGCTCTTCCCAAAAGCAGATCATGGGATCTGGAAATTAGCAGGGCAGAAAGTCGTCATTAGTAAAATATTATTTTGTGCAACAACAACAAAAACAGTTGGTACAATATCCCCTCTATTATGGGTGGGATTTTCTAAGGGTTTGAGGGGGATTTAGGTGCCCAGCTCCCCTGGAATTTCCCCTTTGACAATCCCAGATTCTACCATTTTCTTCCCCAAATTGGTGTTTGTGTCATGGGAGGCAGGGGCTGGGGAGCTGGGTGACTTGCCATCTATTTCCATTCCTACCATTGACCTGTTGGGTGACCCTGGACAAATCACATGACCCCTCCATGCCTTGGTTTCCCTATCTGCAAAAGGGGGTTAGCCACACTTCTCTTCTGTGTAAGAGGCTTTGAGATCAATACCTGAAAAGTGCACTGGGGGTGTGATGGGGTGTCCACCCCACACAAGCCCTGAGTGGGTTAATGTGGGCTGGGGGTGGCAATTAACCTTAGATGCTGCACATAGAGGGAAACCAGGGCTGGATAGGGCCTAATGGCAGATGAAGCCGAGCTGTGGGAGGAGCTGGGATAGCATTTTAAAGCCAGGAAGCCTGTGCAGGAATGAGCTGCTGGGAGGCAGGATATCTGCAGTCGTTCCCTGGGACAAGGAGGATATCCAGGGGACACTAAGCCCTGGGGTTCTGCCCTGGACTAGGGAGTCTTACAGGAGGCCTAGAGGGGTGAAGTAGCCACAGAGAGTGGAGAAAGCTCCAGGGGTGACCCCAGAGACAGGCAAGGAGGTAGAGAGCTGGGATACAGCAACAGAGTCTGAGACTGAGCAGACCTAGTGTGCTAGTCAGAGGGTCCCTGGGCTGGCACCTGGAGTCGCAAGGGGATCTTGGTTTCCCACTGGCAAAGTGGCAGGACCTGGTGTTGGGATAGAAGACTGCCTGAGAAGGTATATGGACAGCCCGTTGGCTGGGACTCTGAAGACCATGAAGAACAAACCCTGCAGGTTCATGAGGTTGGAGAATCCCAAGACGATGAAGCCAGATGTTGGGGTGTGTCATAACTTTAGTCCCAGATTTGGACCTTAGCGTCCAAAATATGGGGGTTAGCATGAAAACCTCCAAGCTTAGTTACCAGCTTGGACCTGGTACTTGCTGCCACCACCCAAAAATTTAGAGTGTTTTGGGGCACTCTGGTCCCCCTGAAGAACCTTCCCTGGGGACCCCAAGACCCAAATCCCTTGAGTCTCACAACAAAGGGGAAATAATCCTTTTCCCCTTCCCCCCTCCAGGTGCTCCTGGAGAGATACACAGACACAAGCTCTGCGAATCCAAACAGAGTGACTCCCCCTCTCCGTTCCCAGTCCTGGAAACCAGAATCACCGAGTCAATCTCCCTTCCCCCCCCAACCCAGAGGGTATGCAAAGTCAGGCGAACAAATCCAACACACACAGATCTCCCTCTGACTCCTTCCTCCCACCAATTCTCTGGTGAGTACAGACTCAACTTCCCTGAAGTTTCCCAGTAAAGAAAACTCCAACAGGTCTTAAAAGAAAGCTTTATATAAAATAAAGAAAATTACATACAAATGGTCTCTCTGTATTAAGGTGACAAATACAGGGTCGATTGCTTAAAAGAAATATGAATAAACAGCCTTATTCAAAAAGAATACAAATCAAAGCACTCCAGCAACTATAGACATGTAAATACATGATCTCTGTACTCACAACTTGGAAACAGAAAATTAAAGAGCAGAAAATAAAAATCACTCCTCATAGCTGAGAGAAAAGCAGGCAGACAGAAAACAAAGACTCAGACACAAAACTCCCTCCACCCAGAGTTGAAAAAATCAGGTTTCCTGATTGGTCCTCTGGTCAGGTGCTTCAGGTGAAAGAGATATTAACCCTTAGCTATCTGTTTATGACAGGGTGTGATTGCCACTCACCATTGGACGGGTACATTGAATCTGCAGAGACAATAAAGGCAGAGGACACGGGCATGTCACTTTCTTAGAGTGTTGGTGCAGAACTGTCTCTCACAGATATGAAACTATGCATCTCATCTGCCAGCGATAGAAACCTGCATAGGTACCCTCACCCTTCTGACTGTGATTGTTGTATATTCTGGCTAATGTGTGTATAGGAGTGTGGCGAAGTTGCTACACTAACACGCCCAGTCCGGGCTGGCTGTGGCACTGTGGCAACTTTTGCCTTGTTTTCCTCCATTGTTTTTTAGCCTTCAGCCACAAATGTGTCCCGGCCCTCCATTTTTCACAGTCCTTTCACCCAAGGTCCAACAGAAACATATATTAACCAAACCTTCAGCCTGGCTAGGCTCAGCTGGTGGCCACCTCATCACAGGTGTGCCTCTGTTGTTCTAGAATGGCCCCCCTGTCTAACACAGGCTTCTGTGTCTTAGTCAACCCACAGCCCAGCACATTCCTCCCCTCACAGCAGAGTTCACACAGGCTATAGCTCCTTGAGGTCCCTGAGTCCTCTCAGGCTTCCAGCTCACCCTGGAGTGACCATTCTACTCTACTCTTCTTTCAGGCTGCTTCCCAGAGAGAAGGAACTCTCTTTCCGTCTCCTCTGAGTATCCTTCCCCTAGCTGGGCTCACCCTGCTCAGCTTTATCTTTAATTGGGGGTGGTTAGGTGAGAACAGGCAGATTAATTAGCCTCTCATTTTAACCCATTCCCAGCACGTGTGGGGTGAGCAATCAGACTTGCTTAACTGTTTGTCAAAGGCCTTACACTGGTGACAGGTAACACAGATTCTCTTTGAACTCCAAAGACTGAGGTCTCTGATTTTGGAGCAGGAAGAATGGGGTTTCATCTAGGGCTGGCTGACATTTTTTTCAATCAAAACTTGAAAAATGAAGTATTGACAAAACTTCAATGGAAAAAGTTGAAAAAAAAGTGTGTGTATGTTTTTAAAGGAGGTAAAACACCTCACTGTATCTTAATTTTTTTTCCTCTTGCTGGAAAAGTGTTCAAAAGTTTTAACAAGTAAGAAAAAGTGTTGCTTTCTCTCACATTTTAAACCTTTAAAACACTCTGCCCCTTGTTTGCTATTGGGAGAAAAAAGAGAAATAAATAAAATCATGAAAGAAAGTGACTTTCCCCCACTTTCTCTCATTTTTTGTTCCACTTGAAAAATACAATTTTTAAACACATTAAAAAGCACTAGAAGTTAAACTGAGGGACCTTAGCAGCAGCATTCGGATCAAATTTTGAGTGATGCCTGGTGCTCAAGTCATGCATTTTGGTTAGTCCTGTTATTGCAATAGAAACCAGCTCAGCCCTAGCTCCAGAAACTTCAGCACCTTTATTGATCCACACAGTCCAGGACTATCTTATCAGACGCACTTAACCTTCACATTGACCTCTCTGTTTCTCTTTACCAGCTCCCTGAGGGCTGCCATGTTTACAAGGAATACCCCAATGCCAACTGCACCCAACTCCTTCTAATGTGAGGAGAAGGAATCCAGGTAAGGTAATGCTGGCCATGAACAGTCTGTGACCAGGAGTAAACACTGTACCCCAGTGATAAGTGTCTGTGGAATCAGGCCTGAGCGCCAGAGCTGGATTTTCAAAGAGGCCTAAAGTGGTCAGGTAGGCAATACCTAGTGAAATTCAATTGGGTTTGGATGCCCAACTCCCTTAGAATCCTTTAAAAATCCCAATCCAGACATCTGTCACTCACCCCTCCAATGAGTAGCACTGAACTGCAGGAGTAGTACCACAGAACTTATATGTCTATTCAGAGATTAAAGTACTGCACCGTGAGAGGGAGAAAGGCAGATTCTGGCCCTTGATGAATTTAAAGCAGAACTGTCTTCCCAAAAATTAATTAATGGAAGCTGAAAATAAGAAAGATTTCAATAAATAAAAATGCAAATGCTATTTGAGAAGCTGGGAATCAGAAAACAAAAAGATATGAGGAAAAACACTAAAGCCAAACCCAAATAATGGGGCAAAATTCTATAGGGAAAATTCAATGAAGGAAAATATTAGATCATAAAGAAAAATGGATTTTTAAAATAAGAGATAAATTTTTCTTCTCAGAAATGTTGTATAATGTTTTGCTCTTTTTTGATCAGTTTATAGAATTATTAGTATTTTTCAGAAATGTGAAATTTTCACTAATAAAGAAAAAACATAAATATAGAGAAATTTTTTCATCTTTCACCAGTTCCCATTTTTTTAAATTGAATATGGATATGGGAAAACAAATATTTTGTTTCTCCCATCCCCCTATCCAATCCTGCCATTACTAACACAGATGACTAATATTATTCACCAGTGTTGTCTGACTGACTCTTGAAGTTTCAATAACCATGTGGGTTTTGTTGTTTTATGAGCACAAGGGAAAATACAATCCTTTGAAACTTAATGGGACAGACTCTGCTCTCGGTTATTTTGATATAAATCCGAGCTAGCTTCGCTGAAAATGAGGTTGCCCAATGGCTAGTACATGAAATTCAGACCCTTGTCACACAAGTTCTATTCCTGGTTTTCTTGTTTCTTTGTCTCTAAAATGGGGCTATTGCTTATTTTGGCTGATTTGTTCAAAAGCGCTGACATAAGTGCAAAAATACACATCTGCACATACACATACAATTATACAATAGGAAGGCTTAGTGGCACAAAGCCAGACGGGTGTTCTTATTCACATAGAAACCAAGCAAACATGCTAATTATGAGCATTAACATACACGTACAAAGGGTCAGAGGCACCACACACACACACACACACACACACACACACACACACACACACACACACACACACACACACACACACACACAAAGACCAATACATATACACAGGATGCACTCTCTAAGAAATTCTTAACAAATATGCACAGATACAGGTGCAAACAGATAGTTACAGATCCTGTAACACAATCACAGACAGACATAAATACACAACACTGCAAATGCACTCTCATTTTTGTGAACACACATTTGTTATAAACATACATGAGGAATTTTACAAACACATAAAAGATTACAGCAAGCACACACAGCAATTACTGTGAAATACACCCATGGACTTCCCATCAAACACCTGTCCACAAACTCACAGTTCAAACACATGCTCTTGATATTAGTTTTTGGGAGGAAAAGTCATACATTTCTTTTGTTATAGCTTATTATTTTAATGACCTGAAATAAAAATGAATTATTTAGATGGCTGACCAGGTCATTGCCTTGAATGAATATATCCCCACAAAAGGGAAGTTAATTAGAAACAGTGCTATCTGAGCTAAAGGGAAATCTCCCAAGATTATCTGATCTTTTGAGTAGATCTGTCTCTTTAAAAAGCAACTTTTGAAAATACACCAAATTTAGACTCTCCAAGGCCACTACTCTGTGTCTTGCCTCCTCACTGAAAGGTTTTGGTCACTCTAAAGGTCCATTAGGGTGTTATTATCTGCTCTGATAGACATCCAGCAGTTTAAACCCATGCATTCCAAAAGGCTACTGCAAGGTCCAGAGGGGCAGAGTTAAGGTTACATTGTGGGGGTGGCATGGACCTTAATTCTTTGTTCCCTGCTTTTCAGAGATTGAAGTTTAGCTATTGTCCACATGCTGTAAAGGCATGAGGCAAGGGCCACCCCGGGGGGGGGCAAGTGGGGCAATTTGCCCCAGGCCCCGGGCTCTGCAGGGGCAGCCACGAGCATGGCTGAGGCTCCCTCCCCGGCCCCACTCAGACCCGTCTTCTCCCCTCCCCTCTCCCGGAGCCTCAGCCCGTCCAAGAGTGTCCCTGGATAGCGCTGCAGTGTGCTCTGGCGGGGCCCCTGAGCCCCGCTCCACTCAGAGCCGTGTAGTGAGGAGGCGGGGCTGCGAGCTCCAGGCTGAGCAGAAGGAGCTGAGCTCAGCTTGGAGCTCCCAGCCCCGCCCCCTGACCACTCGACTCTGAGCGGGGCAGGGCTCGGGCTCCAATGGAGGCACACTGCCTTTGCATCCAAAATATGGGTGTTAGCATGAAAACCTCCAAGCTTAGTTACCAGCTTGGACCTGGTAAAGCTGCCACCAGCCAGGGATCTATACAGTGCCTGGCGCACTGGGGTCTCCCCAAAACCTTCCCTGGGGAACCCCCAGACTCAGATTCCTTGAGTCTCACAACAAAGGGGAATAAACCATTTCCCTTCCTCCCCTCCAGGTGTTCCCTTCCTGGGTTCCTGGAGAGATATACAGACCCCAAAGACCCCACCTACAACCCAAGGAAAGCCACAGATGCCCTATTCTTCTACCTCACCAGTCTCCAGTAACCCACCTCGACCCAGTGACCCGTCAGCTGGAAGATGCTTTAAGTATAACGAACTGGGACATATCATGGCCAACTGCCCAAAGAACGTCAACCGAGTGCAGTTCATTACACCACCATCACCCAAAAGATCTCCAGGCCCAGATGCCTCTCAAATATCCTTGGAGCAAAGGGAAATTTTGAGAGTGGGCGGAAAGAAGGTTACTGCGTGGAGAAACACGGGGGTACAAGTGTCAGCTATCCACCAATCCTTCGTCGACCCCAAATTCATCAACCCAAAGGCCCAAGTGACAATTTACCCCTTCATGTCACAAGCTGTAGACTTGCCTACAGCTGAACTCCCTGTCCAGTACAAAGGCTGGTCAGGAATGTGGACTTTTGCAGTCTATGAGAATTATTCCATCCCCATGCTACTGGGGGAAGACTTGGCCAACCAGGTGAAGTGGGCCAAGAGAGTGGGAATGGTTACACGCAGCCAAACCAGGCAAGCTTCCAGACCCATTCCTGTTCCTGAGCCGGCCACAGACGCCCCGCTGTGTTACCAGAGACCCAGATAGAGGTAGTGGACCCAGATTCCATGCCAACCACTGAAACAGCCACAGCACCTCCAGTCCCAGGCCCTGAACTGGAAAAGCAACCAACACCAGCAAGTGCTACCACATCTTCAAACTCAACGCCAGAGGGTGCCAGCGAGCCAGAACTGGCAGAAGCAGCAGACAGCCATACCCAAAAGTCTCAGCCAGAGCCTGAAATACCCTCAGGTGCACCAGCGGAGAGTGGTTCACCAGCAACAGAAACAACGCCATCACTTATATCGCTTCCAGAGGGACCAAGCCCAAGTCCATAGTCTGAGGAAGAACTGGTGACCCCAGCCTCAAGGGAACAGTTCCAGACTGAGCAGGAAGCAGATGACAGCCTTCAGAAAGCTTGGGCGGCGGCACAGAGCAGCCCACCGCCTCTCAGCTCTTCTAATCAATCCTGGTTTGTTATAGACCAAGGACTTTTAAACAAGGAGATTCTTTCTGGTGGACACCGGAAAGAATGCCAGCCGCAAAAACAGTTGGTGGTTCCAACTAAGTACTGGGGGAAGCTCTTAAGCTTAGCCCATGTTCATCCCAGTGGCCATGCTGGGGTGAACAGAACCAAGGACCGGTTGGGGAAGTCTTTCCACTGGGAGGGGATATGCAAGGACATTGCCAAGTATGTCTGGTCTTGTGAGGTATGCCAAAGAGTGGGAATACTCCAAGACCAGGTCAAGGCCCCTCTCCAGCCACTCCCCATAACGGAGGTCCCATTGCAGCGAATAGCTGTGGATATTCTGGGTCCTTTCCCAAAAAAGACGCCCAGAGGAAAGCAGTACGTACTGACTTTCGTGGACTTTGCTACCCGATGGCCGGAAGCAGTAGCTCTAGGCAACACCAGGGCTAACACTGTGTGCCTGGCCCTAACAGACATTTTTGCCAGGGTACGTTGGACCTCCCACATCCTTACAGATTCAGGATCTAATTTCCTGGCAGGGACCATGAAAGAACTGTGGGAAACTCATGGGGTGAACCACTTGGTTGCCACCCCGTACCACCATCAAACCAATGGCCTGGTGGAAAGTTTTAATGGAACTTTGGGGGCCATGATACGTAAATTCGTCCACGAACACTCCAATAATTGGGACCTAGTGTTGCAGCAGTTGCTGTTTGCCTACAGGGGTGTACCACATCCCAGTTTAGGGTTTTCACTGTTTGAGCTTGTGTATGGCCACGAGGTTAAGGGGCCATTACAGTTGGTGAAGCAGCAATGGGAGGGGTTTACCCCTTCTCCAGGGACTAACATTCTGGACTTTGTAAGCAACCTACAAAACACCCTCCGACACTCTTTAGCCCTTGCTAAAGAGAACCTAAAGGATGCTCAGGAAGAGCAAAAGGCCTGGTATGACAAACATACCAGAGAGCGTTCCTTCAAGGTAGGAGACCAGGTTCTGTTCTTGAAGGCGCAACAGGCCCATAAGATGGAAGCATCATGGGAAGGGCCGTTCACAGTCCAAGAGCGCCTGGAAACTGTGAACTACCTCATAGTATTTCCCAATTCCTCACTAAAGGCCAGAGTGTACCATGTTAATTCTCTCAAGCCTTTCTATTCCAAAGACTTACAGGTTTGTCAGTTTACAGTCCAGGGAGATGATGCTGAGTGGCCTGAAGGTATCTACTACGAAAGGAAAAAAGACGGTGGCGTGGAAGAGGTGAACCTCTCAACCACCTTGCAACGTCTGCAGTGGTGAAAAAACAAGGAGCTGTGCACTAGCTTCGCCCCATTGTTCTCAGCCACCCCAGGACGGACTGAACGGGCATACCACTCCATTGACACAAGTAATGCTCACCCAATTAGAACCCCACCCTACCGGGTGTCTCCTCATGCCGAAGCTGCTATAGAACGGGATAACCAGAACATGATACATATGGGTATAATCCGCTCATCTACCAGTGCATGGGCATCTCCAGTGGTTCCGGTACCCAAACCAGATGGGGAAATATGCTTTTGCGTGGACTACCGTAAGCTAAATGCGGTAACTCATCCGGACAACTATCCAATGCCACGCACCAATAAGCTCTTGGAGAAGTTGGAACGTGCCCAGTTCATCTCTACAATAGACTGAACCAAGGAGTACTGGGAAGTACTGCTAAATGAACCTGCAAAGGAAAGGTCAGCATTCGTAACCCATGCAGGGGTGTATAAAATTAAAATCCTTCCTTTCGGGCTGCGAAATGCTACTACAGGCGATTTGTACCACACTACAGCCAAATCACTGCCCCACTGACTGACCTGACCAAAAAGACCCAGCCAAATGCAGTTAAGTGGACTGATGAGTGTCAAAAGGCCTTTACCCAACTTAAGGCAACGCTCATGTCTGACCCTGTGCTCAGGGCCCCGGACTTTGACAAGCCATTCCTAGTAACCATGGATGCATCTGAGCGTGGTATAGGAGCAGTTCTCATGCAGGAAGCAACACATCACAACTTCCATCCTGTTGTGTTTCTCAGCAAGAAACTGTCTGAGAGGGAAAGTCACTGGTCAGTCAGTGAAAAGGAATGCTACACCATTGTGTACGCCCTGGAAAAGCTTCGCCCATATGTTTGGGGACGGCGGTTTCAGCTACAAACTGACCATGCTGCGCTAAAGTGGCTTCATACTGCCAAGGGGAACAACAAGAAACTTCTTCGTTGGAGTTTAGCTCTCCAAGATTTTGATTTTGAAATTCAGCACATCTCAGGAGCTTCTAACAAAGTAGCTGATGCACTCTCCCATGAGAGTTTCCCAGAATCCAGTAGTTAAAAAGTGTTCTTAAAATGTAAAAGTCTGTTAGTGGCATATGTAAAGGTGCATGTGTTGTATTGATCTGTTTATTTTAAAGTTCTAGGAGGAAATCGCCGCCAGTGAGGTTCCCCACTGTCTGCAATTTTTTGGGGGGTGAGTCATAAACAGATAGCTAAGGGTTAATGTTCTTTTACCTGTAAAGGGTAACACCAGAAACCTGAAACACCTGACCAGAGGACCAATCAGAAAACAAGACTTTTTCAAATCTGGGTGGAGGGAAGTTTGGGTGTGATTTCTTTGTTCTTTGTCTTGTGTCTGACCCTCTCGGCTCTGAGAGTGATCTTTCTGTCTCCTGGCTTTCTAATCTTCTGTTTCCAAGTTGTAAGTACAAAGATAGTAAAACAATAAGGTTTATATTGTTTTCTTTTGTATTTACATGTGTGTAGTTGCTGAAATGTTTAAATTGTATTCTTTTTTGGATAAGGCTGTTTATTCATTTTTTTTTCTTTTAAGCAAATGACCCTGTATTTGTCACCTTAATACAAAGAGACTATTTTTATGTCCTTTTCTTTCTTTTTATATAAAGCTTTCTTTTTAAGACCTGTTGGAGTTTTTCTTTAGTGGGGACTCCAGGAAATTGAGTCTGCAGCTCACCAGGGAATTGGTGGGAGGAAGAAGTCAGGGGGAAAATCTCTTTGTGTTAAATTTACTAACCTGAATTTGCATACCCTCTGGGTGAGGGGGGAAGTACTTGTGTTTCCAGGACTGGAAACAGGGAGGGTGGAGTCCCTCTGTTTAGATTCACGGAGCTTGCTTCTCCAGGAACCCAGGGAGGGAACACCTGGAGGGGAGGAAGGGAAATGGTTTATTCCCCTTTGTTGTGAGACTCAAGAAATCTGAGTCTGGGGGTCCCCCAGGGAAGGTTTTGGGTAGACCACAGTGTGCCAGGCACTGTATAGATCCCTGGCTGGTGGCAGCTTTACCAGGTCCAAGCTGGTAACTAAGCTTGGAGGTTTTCATGCTAACACCCATATTTTGGACGCTAAGGTCCAGATCTGGGAAAAAGGTTATGACATATCGTGTACAGCGTTGTGGGAAAGATAGAATCCAGAAGCCAGTAGGAATATTATTTTCTTTTACTCTGCTAGGGCTTTTAAGCAGAGAGAAACAGTTTGGTTTTAAAAGGAACCAGAGAGAATTTTTTTTCTTCTTTCTGCTCTCTCTTGCAGTTTTTGGCTTGCATATTAAGCAAGGAAGCATTAAGGAACTATTAAGGGTCTTTTGTCAGACAATAGCACTCCGATTGTGAGTCAAATACCAGCACAATACACATGCAAATAGAGTGGTTTTTCTGGTTTACTTTACATTTAAAAGATTAGCTAGAGGAAGAAAGGGAAAAAGGCACTGTTGCTAGGCAGACCCCAGGAGGCAACAGAGAGCCTTCAGTTCAGGCAGTAAACACCAGAGGGCATCCCAACACAAGAAAACAGGAACCGTGCCTTCCAAGACAAAAATGAAGGCCGAAAAACAAATCAAAGAAGCAGAACACAGGCGACAACTGGAACAAAGAGAAAAAGAGGCGGAGCTGAAAGAAAGAGAAGAATAGATCAAACAGGCAGCCCATAAAAGAGAACAAGACGCCAAAAATGCAGCCCACCACAGGAAACAAGAAGAAGAAGAGGCAGCCTACAGAAGACAGATAGAACTCCAGAGGGAGACCCACCGACAGGCCATGGAATTAGAAAAGGCTAAGCAACATGCTCCAGCCAATCCTAACAACCCTTCACAAATTATGGTTCCACATCCCAAGAAATTTCCCACCTACAAGGCAGGTGATGACACTGAGGCCTTCTTGGAAAATTTTGAAAGAGCCTGTCTTGGGTACAGCATCTCTGAAGACTAGTACATGGTAGAATTGAGGCCACAGCTCAGTGGACCTTTAGCAGAGGTGGCGGCTGAAATGCCTCAGAAGAAAATGAACGACTATAAACTTTTTCAAACCAAGGCCAGATACAGAATGGGAATAACCCCGGATCATGCCCGTCAGCATTTCAAAACCCAGAAGTGGAAACCAGATGTTTCATTTCCCAAACATGCCTACTAAGTTGGGAAAAATTATGAGGCCTGGATATCAGGAAACAATGTTAAATCCATAGACGAACTGCACCTCCTCATACAAATGGAGCAGTTCTTGGATGGTGTTCCTGAAGACATAACACGGTACATACAAGATGGAAAACGCAAAAATCTCACCGAGGTGGGGGAGATTGGAGCCAGATGGATGGAAGTGGCAGAAAGCAAGAAAGCTACTATCAAGGGGAACGAATACTCCAGAGGGCACACCGACCATAAACCCTACAACCGAGGACAGCCAAAGACCCCACCTACAACCCAAGGAAAGCCACAGACACCCTATTCTTCCACCTCTCCAGTCTCCAGTAACTCACCTCGACCCAGTGACCAGTCAGCTGGAAGATGCTTTAAGTGTAATGAACTGGAACATATAAAGACCAACTGCCCAAAGAACCCAAACCGAGTGCAGTTCATTACACCACCATCACACCAAAGATTCCCAGGCCCAGATGCCTCTCAAATACCCTTGGAGTGAAGGGAAAATTTCAGAGTGGGCGGAAAGAAAGTTACTGCGTGGAGAAACATGGGGGCACAAATGTCAGCTATCCACCAATCCTTCGTCAACTCCAAATTCATCAACCCAAAGGCCCAAGTGACAATTTACACCTTCATGTCACAAGCTGTAGACTTGCCTACAGCTGAACTCCCTATCCAGTACAAAGGCTGGTCAGGAATGTGGACTTTTGCAGTCTATGACAGTTATCCCATCCCCATGCTAACGGGGGAAAACTTGGCCAACCAGGTGAAGCAGGCCAAGAGAGTGGGAATGGTTACACTCAGCCAGACCAGGCAAGCTTCCAGACCCATTCCTGTTCCTGAGCCGTCCACAGATGCCCTGTCTGTGTTACCAGAGACTCAGACAGAGGTAGTGGACCCAGATTCCATGCCAACCACTGAATCAGCCACAGCACCTCCAGTCCCAGGCCCGGAACTGGAACAGCAACCAGCACCAGCAAGTGCAACCACATCTTCAAACTTAACGCGAGAGGGTGCCAGTGAGCCAAAACTGGCAGAAGCAACAGACAGCCATACCCAAAAGTCTCAGCCAGAGCCTGAAATACCCACAGGTGCACCAGAGGAGAGTGGTTCACCAGCAACGGAAATAACTCCATCCCCTATATTGCTTCCAGAGGGACCAAGCCCAAGTCCACAGTCTGAGGAAGAACCCAGCTACAAGGGAACAGTTCCAGACTGAGCAGGAAGCAGCTGTCAGCCTTCAGAAAGCTTGGGCGGCTGCACAGAGCACCTCACCGCCTCTCAGCTCTTCTAATCAATCCCAGTTTGTTATAGACCAAGGACTTTTATACAAGGAGATTCTTTCTGGTGGACACCGGGAAGAATGCCAGCCGCAAAAACAGTTGGTGGTTCCAACTAAGTACTGGGGGAAGCTCTTAAGCTTAGCCCATGATCATCCCAGTGGCCATGCTGGGGTGAACAGAACCAAAGACAGATTGGGGAAGTCTTTCCACTGGGAGGGGATGGGCAAGGACGTTGCCAAGTACGTCCGGTCTTGTGAGGTATGACAAAGAGTGGGAAAGCCCCAAGACCAGATCAAGGCCCCTCTCCAGCCACTCCCCATAATGGAGGTCCCATTTCAATGAATAGCTGTGGATATTCTGGGTCCTTTCCCAAAAAAGACGCCCAGAGGAAAGCAGTATGTACTGACTTTCATGGACTTTGCTACCCGATGGCCAGAAGCAGTAGCTGTAGGGCTAACACACCAGGGCTAACACTGTGTGCCTGGCCCTAACAAATATTTTTGCCAGGGTACGTTGGACCTCCCACATCCTTACAGATTCAGAATCTAATTTCCTGGCAGGGACCATGAAAGAACTGTGGGAAACTCATGGGGTGAACCACTTGGTTGCCACCCCGTACCACCATCAAACCAATGGCCTGGTGGAAAGGTTTAATGGAACTTTGGGGGCCATGATACGTAAATTCGTCCACGAACACTCCAATAATTGGGACCTAGTGTTGCAGCAGTTGCTGTTTGCCTACAGGGCTATACCACATCCCAGTTTAGGGTTTTCACCGTTTGAACTTGTGTATAGTCACGAGGTAAAGGGGCCATTACAGTTGGTGAAGCAGCAATGAGAAGGGTTTATGCCTTCTCCAGGGACTAACATTCTGGACTTTGTAAGCAACCTACAAAACATCCTCCGACACTCTTTAGCCCTTGCTAAAGAAAACCTAAAGAATGCTCAGGAAGAGCAAAAGGCCTGGTATGACAAACATACCAGGGAGTGTTCCTTCAAGGTAGGAGACCAGGTTCTGTTCTTGAAGGCGCAACAGGCCCATAAGATGGAAGCATCATGGGAAGCGCCGTTCAAAGAGCGCCTGGGGACTGTGAACTATCTCATAGCATTTCCCAATTCCTCACTAAAGGCCAGAGTGTACCATGTTAATTCTCTCAAGCCTTTCTATTCCAGAGACTTACAGGTTTGTCAGTTTACAGTCCAGGGAGATGATGCTGAGTGGCATGAAGTGTCTACTACGAAGGGAAAAAAGACGGTGGCATGGAAGATGTGAACCTCTCAACCACCCTGCAACGTCTGCAGCGATGACAAATCAAGGAGTTGTGCACTAGCTACGCCCATTGTTCTCAGCCACCCCAGGACGGAATGAATGGGCATACCACTCCATTGACACAGGTAATGCTCTCCCAATTAGAACCCCACCCTACCGGGTGTCTCCTCATGCCCAAGCTGCTATAGAACGGGAGATCAAGAACATGCTACAGATGGGTATAATCCGCTCATCTGCCAGTGCATGGGCATCTCCAGTGGTTCTGGTACCCAAACCAGATGGGGAAATACGTATTTGCGTGGACTGCCGTAAGCTAAATGCGGTTACTCGTCCGGACAACTATTCAATGCCATGCACCGATGAGCTATTGGAGAAGTTGGGACGTCCCCAGTTCATCTCTACAATAGACTTATCCAAGGGGTACTGGCAAGGAAAGGTCAGCATTCGTCACCCATGCGAGGGTGTATATATTTAATGTCCTTCCTTTTGGGCTGCGAAATGCACCCGCCACCTTCCAGAGGCTGGTAGATGGTCTACTAGCAGGACTGGGAAAATATGCAGTTGCCTACCTCGAAGATGTGGCCATTTTTTCAGACTCCTGTCCCGAACACCTACTACACGTGGAAAAGGTCTTTGAGCGCATCAGACAGGCCGGACTAATTGTTAAGGCCAAAAAGTATCAAATAGGCCAAAACAGAGTAACTTACCTGGGACACCAGGTGGGTCGAGGAACACAACCCCCTACAGGCCAAGGTGGATGCTATCCAAAAGTGGCCTGTCCCAAGGTCAAAGAAACAGGTCCAATCCTTCTTAGGCTTGGCCGGGTACTACAGGCGATTTGTACCTACAGCCAAATCGCTGCCCCACTGACCGACCTGACCAAAAAGACCCAGCCAACTACAGTTAAGTGGACTGATGAGTGTCAAAAGGCCTTTACCCAACTTAAGGCAACGCTCATGTCTGACCCTGTGCTCAGGGCCCCGGACTTTGACAAGCCATTCCTAGTAACCACGGATGCATCTGAGTGTGGTATAGGAGCAGTTCTTATGCAGGAAGCAATGCATCACAATTTCCATCCTGTTGTGTTTCTCAGCAAGAAACTGTCTGAGAGGGAAAGTCACTAGTCAGTCAGTGAAAAGGAATGCTACGCCATTGTGTACGCCCTGGAAAAGCTACGCCCATATGTTTGGAGACGGCGGTTCCAGCTACAAACTGACCATGCTGTGCTAAAGTGGCTTCATACTGCCAAGGGGAACAACAAGAAACTTCTTCGTTGGAGTTTAGCTCTCCAAGATTTTGATTTTGAAATTCAGCACATCTCAGGAGCTTCTAACAAAGTAGCTGATGCACTCTCCCGTGAGAGTTTCCCAGAATCCAGTAGTTAAAAAGTGTTCTTAAAATGTAAAAGTCTGTTAGTTATATACTTAGTGGTATATGTAAGGGTGCATGTGTTGTATTAATCTGTTTATTTTAAAGTTCTAGGAGGAAATCACCACCAGTGAGGTTCCCCACTGTCTGCAATTTGGGGTGTGTGTCATAAACAGATAGCTAAAGGTTAATGACTCTTTCACCTGGAAAGGAGTAACCTGAAACACCTGACCAGAAGACCAATCAGGAAAGAAGACTTTTTCAGATCTGGGTGGAGGGAAGTTTTGGGTGTGAGTTCTTTGTTCTTTGTCTTGTGTCTGACCCTCTCGGCTCTGAGAGTGATTTTTCTGTCTCCTAGCTTTCTAATCGTCAGTTTTCAAGTTGTAAGTACAAAGATAGTTAGACAATATGTTTATATATATATATATTTTTGTATTTACATGTGTGTAGTTGCTGGAATGTTTTGAATTATATTCTTTTTGAATAAGGCTGTTTATTCATTTTTCTTTTAAGCAATTGACCCTGTATTTGTCACCTTAATACAGAGACCATTTTTATGTCCTTTTCTTTTTTTTATATATAATCCCTTCTTTTTAAGACTTGTTGGAGTTTTTTCTTTAGTGGGCACTCCAGGGAATTGAGTCTGCAGCTCACCAGGGAATTGGTGGGAGGAAGAAGTCAGAGGGGAAAATCTCTTTTTGTTAGATTTACTAACCTGACTTTGCATACCCTCTGGGTGACGGGGGAAGTACTTGTGTTTCCAGGACTGGAAACAGAGAGGGTGGAGTCCCTCTGTTTAGATTCATGGAGCTTGTTTCTATATATCTCTCTCCTTGTTGTGAGACTCAAGGAATCTGAGTCTGGGGGTTCCCCAGGGAAGGTTTTGGGGAGACCCCAGTGCGCCAGGCACTGTATAGATTCCTGGCTGGTGGCAGCTTTACCAGGTCCAAGCTGGTAACTAAGCTTGGAGGTTTTCATGCTAACACCCATATTTTGGACGCTAAGGTCCAAATCTGGGAAAAATGTTATGACAATGATAGTGATGTTTTAATTGAACCAACAGGTACAAGGTAAAGGACGATAACTAACCACTTCAGAGGGGTAATATGTAACTTACATGTATGTATAAAAGAGGAGTCACAGAGGGGATGTCTTTGTCTGGCCAAGATGGGAATGGAAAGTCCCGCCGCTCACTGAGCTTGTCCATTGTCATGGGCATACATGTATTAAGTGTACTTGTAGCACATATGGGGCAATAATGCCGTGCTTTACCATCAGTAACCCTGGCCGAGTGCCTTTGCCACTGAACAGAATCTGTGGTCTTCTTGGGCATTTTGTTCAAAATCTGCTATACTGGCTACCTGGCCAGAGCAGCACACAGAGAGAACCCACACAGCCAGCAACTGACAACAGCTGCATCTCTCAGGATGGTGAAAAATTTCACGCCCTGTGATGACATAGTTAGATTGATTTAACCCCCAATGTAGATGGATCTAGGTCCATGGCAGAATTCTTCTGTTGATCTAACCACCCTGTCTTAGAAGGGTGGATTTACTACAGCATTGGAAAAACCCCTTCCATTGCTGTGGTGTCTACACTACAGTGCCATATTTCTGCTGCCATATCAGCTGTAGTGTAGACATGGCCTCGTACTCATTTCATTTACAATAGTGTAAATATTAGTTATGCCAGTAGCAAGAGGAGAGTCATATCTGTGCCTCTAATCCCTTTGTAAAATGCCATGTGCCTGTGTGACGCTACATGCATGCGTTAAACAATAACATGAACAATAACATAGGTCTCCTCTTAAGTCAACTCAAATTATGTGTCTCACCTGCCTTGAGCACAAAAAGTCTTTCGTTCAGTAGCTCAACGGGCTCCTATAAGAACATGTTTACTGGCATGTCCAAGGAGACCAGTCCTCTAGAGTGATCACACAGTGGATAGCCTGAAGTCAACAAACAGCTCTTGCATTTCCATTATATTATCTTCCTTGGCTCTCCCTTCTTTCATGTGGAAGGAGCTTAAAATAATCTCTCAATTCTACAAGGCTTTATCAGGTCAATAAACCTTACTCCATCCATTAGTCCCATGGAATAGGGGTTAGTCTTTTAAATAAGGGCTGAAGGATCAAGGTGTTAAACCTACTGGATTAGATTACGCTGTACTTAGGCATTGAGTTTCATGCACATTTTGCTTATACATGGGCTGGATCTTGCAATGCTTACTCACACAAGTATTGATTACTCAAATGAGTATTCATAAAAAAGCTAGTTTTGTTGCTCTAGTGTAAAAATTAATTAACTGGATATTGAGTGCATCCTGTGAAGACAGCTGGTGTATAGAGGGTGGCTAGTGTTCCAAGATGGGACCCACAAAGAGCAAGGAAATGATGGATTCTGAGAACAAAATGCACGGGGGATTAGCATAAATAAATGTTCTAGGTTGTAGCCATTTGGATTGACAAAACCAGACTATAATTGTTTAATGACTCTGGACACTAGATTCAAAAAGCTAAAACTTTATAACTGCTAAACCACAAATTGCCAACCTCACATGCACAAATACACAAAGTAAATAGCCTTAACCTAATAAAGTTCTCAAGCAACATTTTTCTTTCATTGCCTGCCTGTAGATTTCCATGATTTTTGATGGAAATATTTTTTCATCGGTTTGTGTGTGTACAGAGAAATCAATGTTTACTGATATTTACCAATTAAAATCTAATACTTGCAAGCCTATTTCTATAACCCTTGTTAAGTACAGTACAAAGCAGGTACACTGGGTAAATAACATGTGAATGGTGTGTTATTTTAATGGGTGAAATCCTAGTCCAATAGTATCCATTGGAGTTTTACCATTCATTTCAGCAGGGTCAGGATATCACCCAATGATTTTGACCCTAGAGAAATCTTGATTATCTCACTTTATTGGGCTTAGCAACTTCATTCTTCTTTGGACAAGTCATCAGTAGACAAGTATTCTGAAGAAATGACCATACAAAACCAAAAAGAAAATTTTGTTTCCCTCATTCAGTAAATCTTCTCAGTTTATTGCCTTTTCACTTACAACTAAAACAATGACCTTACATTCTCTAAATTCATGTGAAATCCATAAATTTACTGACTGCTTTTCTTAGAGCCTTTTTAACCTCTTTGTTTCTCAGGCTGTAGATGAGTGGATTGACCAGAGAAGTCAGGACTGTGTAGAAGACAGAGAACACTTTGTTCATGTCTCTCAGTATCTTAGTTTTGGGTAGGAGATAAACAGTGATCAGAGTCCCATAAAAAGTTGTAACCACAATGAGTTGGGAGGAGCAGGTGGAAATGGCCTTTTGCCTCTCAGTGGTGGAAGGGATTCTCAGGAGGGAGCTGATGATACAAACATAGGATGTTACAGTTAGTAGAAATGGTGGCAGTGAACATACAGCTGACAGAACAAAACTCAAAAATTCTATTAGGCGAGTGTCACTGCAGGAGAGTTTTACCATTGGGGTGAAATCACAAAAGAAATGATCAATCTTACCAGGCCCACAGAAAGGCAGTTGTGACATCAAAGATGTTGTCATGGTAATAGCCAAAAAGCCAATTATCCAAGACCCAGACAGCAGCAGGACACAGAATCTGCCATTCATAAGGGCTCCATAGTGCAGTGGTTTGCATATTGCTAAATACCGATCATAAGACATCACGGATAAAAGAAAACACTATGTAGTAACTAGGACTCCAAAAATATAAAATTGTACAATACAGCCTCTGAATGAGATGGTTCTGTCCCCCGTCAGGAGACTGACCAGCATCCTGGGCAGGATAGTTGAGGTGTAGCAAGTTTCCAGGCAGGACAAGTTCCCCAGAAAGAAGTACATGGGGGTGTGAAGGTGCTGATCAGTTACAACAAGTATAATGATGAGTATGTTTCCTACCATGGTCACAGTGTAGATCACTGAAAACAGAAGGAAGAGAAGAACTTGCAGTTCAGGGAGATTCCCAAAGCCTAGGAGAATGAATTCTATATCTGTTTTATTGCTTCAGTCTGCATTGACCATGGGTAGTATCTACAGAAAATCCAACATACCTGGAAGAGAACATGAAAAATATATTTAAAGATTAATGTATTGTCAGTAAATAATGCCATAACGTTGGGGAGGGGGTTTGTTTGTTTGTTTTTGTTTTTTTAACGGCTTCTCCTAATGGTTACTAGCTGAATGGTTGGGTGGGGAATGCAACCCAAGGTGTAGATTGACAGACAACTCATTTTCTGTAATAGATTATTGCTCTTCTCGAACAGCAGCTTAAAGAAACTGTTATTCTATGTGCACACTGAACTTACAACACAAAATATCAGGCTAGATATACATATGCTGTAGCAATACAGGTTATATCAGTGTTAAGAACTGCATGGAAAGTGCTGGGAGCCAGTTGCAATGCACAACTGCAATCTTTTATTTTATTTTTGTGTTTGCTTTTAAAAAATCAGTCAACTTCATGGATCTGCAGAATTCAAGGGTGCTTTGTTCCCACACCATGCAGCACTGGTCTGCAGAACACAAGCCACAAGCAGCAAACCATGATTTAAAAGGACCGAGGATTTATGTGGACAACTGGAACTTCCAGAGTTATGCTATTGAGAATTCAAACACAAACTAAAGATAGAATAAAGAGGTTTGGAAGGGAAATAAATCCCCCTGCCTTAGAATATAAGCCAATTAAATGGGTGGGTTGAGAGAAAGCTGCTCTGTGCACCTACCTCTTAAGCAGCTTGTGCATGTAACTGTTGGAGATAGGCCACTACACTGGGTGGATCGATGATCTGATCTGATACAGCCATTCCTATGATTCCAAAATAAACAATTCAGGCTGAGATCTCCAAACATGCCTAGAGGAGTGGGGTGCCCAGTAAAGAGTCTATGAAAATCACAGCCTATACAGCTAAAAAAATTGTTAGCAGCTATCTATCACTAATATAGATAGATATCATTCATCTGACAAAGTGGGTACTCACGCACGAAAGCTTGTGCTCCAATACTTCTGTTAGTCTATAAGGTGCCACAGGACTCTTTGCCTCCTTTTATCTATCACTAAGTTTCTCAACAACACAGTGAGGCAGATCGCCTCCTGAAAGGTAAAATACAGCAGTGAGCAGAGAGGATGGACATTATCAGCAGCCCACTCTTGTCCATCTGCATTTCTGGTTTAACTGAAAAGAGTAATAAAGGTTTTTTTCACTTTTGAAATGGGTCTATTTCAAGCTGGAATTGTTTGATATGACCCCTTTGTTCAACATTTCTGGGGCTGAGATGCAGGTTCTACAATCCATCTTCTAATACCACCTCTCCATGTGTATGATTTCCTTCAATAAGAAGATTATAGTCTGGATGCCCTAGTTCTACTGTTCTGTTTGGTGTACGTTCTGCCTTGTATAAAAGCAACTGTCTCTGTTGTCTCATTATTTATCCTTCATGCAAGAAGGTGAAATCTCCCAGGATATTTCTGCAGATGGAGTTTTAAATCAATTTATAGGAAAACTAGGATATTGTTAAGAGTGTCAAACTCTTAACCTCAAAGGGGATGAGTTGGAGGGTGTAGAACTAACCTCAAACAAAAACTCTTCTCCATTTTTTTTATTTACCACATATATTAAATGCCCCAAAACTGTGTTATAGCCGAGTTAAGGTTGCCCAGAGGTGCCTCGTACCCTTCCAGAATGGGAAAAGTCATTAAACTGAAACCTCTCAATACCAAGAAATGAAGAGTTAAGGTACACACTATTGCCACAACACAACTTTAATTCTGAATCCTGGAGCTAGCAATAACCATAGCGTATGAGTCAGTAATGGGGGTACCTGCAAAGGTTAAACTACCAACTGAAATGGTGGATTTTCTAGCTCTTGAGCGAGGAGCTGTGAATAAAAGGCATCTCTCCTTCCCTACCCATACCACCCAGCCAGGACAGGAGCAGGGGAGAGGAGGGGAAAGGTGTGGTGGCTTCACGCCAGATAAGTGAATGTGGAGCTGACAGTGTCACAGCTCAACAGTCACCTCCCTCCCATAGATCCCCTGGGGAGGCAGATTAGCACTGTATATTGCTAACACTGTTGCAAGCATCCCAGGGCATTTTGGGGAGGGTCAAAAGTGTGAGTGTGGAATGGATGGTTCCTTGCAGGGTTCAAGAAGCCAAGATGGGGAAGGAGGAAGAGAGCAGAGAATGGGTTAACTCCACGCTCCTGCTAGGCCTGAAGATAAGATGCTGACTCCAGCCAGCTCAAAGCCACAGCACACATCTGACTCTTGGCTACCTGCCAGGAAAGAGGGGGGGATGGATCCCTCACCCCCCTGACCAACCATAAGAAAGAAGGATTCAGCTGAACAGACCTGTGGAGGCAGCCCAAAATGAATGAGACAGCGAAGGCCAACACATGGGAAAACAAAGCCCTGCTGGTGTGTTTTGGAAAAGTTGAGGAGACCATAGAAAATTGGTTTGGACTGGTACAAAGAGCACCAGGAACAGAGGTCATGGAACAAAACACCCCCAAAGGAACCCTGGACTTAAAACCCTCTTAAAAGAAGGAGCAATTTAGAGATCAACAGGGGATCTCGGATGACCTGGGCCTAGGACAGAACTTCCATCCACCCCTCCCCCTCTTCTTCTGGGCCAGCCTCAGGTAGAGTATGAAAGTGAGTTAGAGCTTGGGGCACTAACACTTTTGTCCTTCCTCTGAGTGCTGTGGGGAGCACCCATCGCTTTCCACTGTTATTTTATTATTTTATTAATAAAGCTTTAAAATTTAGTCCTTGGTGTGCTCCTTCATCTCCTCCCTGAAAGATCCTGTGGCCTCAGCCTGATTACCTGATGCCCCAGGAAGACTGGTAACAGAAATCTACCACAAAGGTCCCCACCTCCTTAGATCCCATCCCCCTTCCAACCACACCCATGTCCCCCTTCCAGTGTTTCTCCCGTCCCCCTGGCCCTACACATCCTCGTTTGGACACTTCCTCAACTCTCAATCCTCTCCATCCCCATTTATCAGTGATCCATAGAGTTTAAGGCCAAAAGGGAGCATTAGGTCCCCTTGTCTGACTCCTGTGTAGCACAGGCCATTACGTTTCATCCGGTTACCCATGTTTTGAACCCAATCACTTGTGTCTGGCAAAAGCATCTTCCAGAACAGCAGCTAGGCTGGGTCTGAAGAAATCAAGAGATAGGGAATCCCCCACTGCCCTTGGAATTTTGTTCTAATGGTTACTTACCCCCACTGTTAAAACATGAGGGCCTTATTTCTAATTTGAATTTGTCTGTCTTCAGCTTTCAGTTATTGATTCTTGTTCTGCCTTTCTCTGCTGTCTTTACTGATACTGCATAGTGTTATTTTTTTAATCATTGGCCATTGGCCATTATCTTTGAAAATTCATGGACATTGGAGGAGGTCCTGGATGTTTGGAAAAAGGCATATATAGTGCCTATCTTTAAAAAAGGGAAGAAGGAGAACCCAGGGAACTGCAGACTTGTCAGCCTCACTTCAGTCCTTGGCAAAATCATGGAGCCAGGTCCTCAAGGAATCCATTTTGAAGCACTTGGAAGAGAGGAAGGTGATCAGGAACAGTCAACATGAATACACCAAGGGCAAGTCATGCCTGACCAACCTGATTGCCTTCTATGATGAGATAACTGGCTCTGTGGATATGGGGAAAGTGGTGGACGTCATATAACTAGACTTTAGCAAAGCTTTTGATAACAATCTCCCAAAGTATTCTTGCCATCAAGTTTAAAAAGTATGGATTGGCTAAGTGGACTATAAGGTGTATAGAAAGCTGGCTAGATTGTCTGGCTCAACAGGTAGTGATCAATGGCTCCATGTCTAGTTGGCAGCTAGTATCAAGCAGAGTGCCCCAGGGGTCAGTCCTGGGGTCGGTTTTGTTCAACATCTTTATCAATTTTCTGAATGATAGGATGAATTGCATGCTCAAAAATTTAGAAGATGACACTAAGTTGGAGGGAGAGATAGGTATGCTGGAGGGTAGGGATAGGGTTCAGAGTGACCTAGACAAATTGGAGGATTGGGCCGTAAGAAATCAGATGAGGTTCAACAAGGACAAGTGCAGAGTCCTGCACTTAGGAAGGAAGAATCCTATGCACCATTACAGGCTAGGGATCAACTGGCTAAGCAGCAGTTCTGCAGAAATGAACCTGGGTTTTACAGTGGACAAGAAGCTGGATATGAGTCAGCAGTGTGACCTTGTTGCCAAGAAGGCCAATGGCATATTGGGCTACATTAGTAGGAGCATTGCCAGCAGATTGAGGGAAGTGATTATTCCCCTCTATTCGGCACTGACGAGGCCACACCTGGAGTATTATGTCCAGTTTTAGTCCCCCCACTACAGAAGGGATGTGGACAAATTGGAGACAGTCCAGCGGAAGGTAACAAAAATGATTAAGGGGCTGGGGCACATGACTTATGAGGATAGGCTGAGGGAACTGGGTTCTTTAGTCTGCAGAAGAGACAAGTGAGGGGGGATTTGATAGCAGCCTTCAACTACCTGAAGGGGGGTTCAAAAGAGGATAGAGCTTGGCTGTTCTCAGTAGTGGCACATGACAAAACAAGAAGCAATGGTCTCAAGTTGCAGTGGGGGAGGTCTAGGTTGGCTATTAAGAAAAATCATTTCATTAGGAGGGTGTTGAAGCACTGGAATGGGTTATCTAGGTGGGTGGTGGAATATCCATCCTTAGAGTCTTTTAAGGCTTGGCTTGACAAAGCTTTGGCTGGGATGATTTAGTTGGTATTGGTCCTACTTTGAGCAGGGGATTGTATTAGATGACCTCCTGAGGTCTCTTCCATCCCTAGTATTCTACGATCTGAATGGTATTAAATCAAACACCTTGCACAAGTCTAAGTAGATCACATCTATGCAGTTACCTTTACCAACCAAAACTTGTAATCTCATCAAAGAATGAAATCAGATTAGTTTGGCAAGATCTGTTTTCCATAAAACCAGGTTGACTGGCATTAATTATATTCCTATCCTTTCATCCTTTATCATTTGAACCCCGTACAACTTTTCCAGTATTTTTCCTGGGATTCAAGTATCAGAGGGATAGCCGTGTTAGTCTGGATCTGTAAAAGATGTCCTATAGTTATTCAAGCACTCTGCTTACCTTTTTTGAATATTGGCACAACATTATCTCCCTCATTCTCCTCCCTCCCCTTGTCTGGCTTTCTCTAGACAGACTTTTTATGAACTTGTATTGTCCAGAAGGAGAGAGAGGGACAGTCCAAGACACACGTTTCTGGGGACAAGTTTCGGACTGGGAGCTTGCTGGTGTTCCCCTGTGTGTAGTTCATGGGTGGCTGGCTACAACAGTCATGCAATGTAGCTGGGAGTGATTTACATGCTGGGGGCTGCGTGTGAGCAGGCCAGGAGTGGTTGTTGTCACAGCGAAACAATGTAAAAGGCACCCCAGGTTGGAGAATTGAGGGGACACAGCTGTTCATCTGTTCAAACAGTACCCTGGGGAATGTCACAGCATCCTGGAGCTGAGACTTAATTAACAAGATACTCTCATGTCTAATAAAGTATTGCTCACCAGTTCTTTACAGCCAGGCTGGCTATCACCCCTACTCCTTATGACAAAGACATAGCCAACTTGCCTCCTTGCTGAAGGATAAAATCTTGTCCCTTCTCCTCTTTTTTTTTTTATGCAGTTACAGACTGTTGTCTCTGCCCCCAAAAGGTCCCCTCTTCAGAGACTTTTTTGGGGTTCTTTTTTCTTTGTAAATCATCAGGCCTGTACCTGACCCAGACAGTAAACTTAGGCTTTCTCCCCAGATGTTCATTGTTCTGTGTGCTGATTGAGTTAGCCCTGAGCCTTGCCTTGACTCAGGTGACAAACTGTCCTTTAACAGTTTTGGAACCTAATATTTCATATATATCTTAAACTGTTGCCTGTACAAACATTTTCCAATAATTATGATGATCAGTGAGCTACTTGCTCCTGGTAGAGACCTCACATGCCACACTCTGGTGAACTATTATGCGTGTAAGTGGCTTAGAGGATCCCTGTAAAAGTCTATGGACCCCCTGAGCCCTCTGCCAGTTCACACCACGAGGTCTCTGGGTCACAACATCTTCTTCAATGTAACCCAAAAGGGGCAGTGGGTGCTGTGCACTAGCTGAGATAAATCCTGAGTGACTGAGATAAGTTTGGGGCTGATCCAGGCTGTAGTGTGAGCCCCAGTTGTGTGAAAAAAAAATCCTTAGAAGAACAACTTGATTTTGCAAATGCTGTTGCTTGGGAAGGATTTGTGAGGGTTGAAACTCAGGAATCTCTCATTCAGATTTGGAACACTAATGTTATGTAACTGCCCCATGAGGCAGGGAAAATTTATATGCACTTGGAATGATCCACCTTTCAAAAGAAAGTGAAGCTCAACCCTAATCATAGCTAGACTTGGCAGAATTAATTTTTTTAAAACATAATTTGATGGATAATATTGATGTTTATTTTTAAGCATTATTTTCTATTTTTTATTTTCACAGTGGTGCAAAATTATGGGCTGTCAGAAAATGGGGGCAGTCAGATGATAATTGTTTAATGGCAGCAGACATTTAGATTTACAAAGTTAAATTTCATAACCATTAAAACACAAATTGTCAACTCACATATCAATGTATACAAAGTAAATATCCTTAAATCAAACTCCAGTAACTTCTCAAGCAACATTTTTCTTACTTTGCCTATCTGCACATTTTGGTTATTATCTGTGGAAATATTTTTTTCTCGGTTTGTGCATGTATGGGGAAATTGATGCTTATCAACATTGACTGATAAAAAATCTAATCCTTCCAAGCCTAATTATAGCAGAGCTAGCAGTCTGCATTTTCTGCTACCACAGTGACACTAACGGGACGACAATGAATTGCTGATACAGAATCTGATGGAGTTCTTGGGAAATAAGATGTATCTGTCAGGTGCTGTCACAGACCAGGCTGTGTTCACCCACAATCATGCTCACCTTGGACTTGACATTACAGGATGCTGAATGCCCTCAATTCCCATTGGCTTCACTGAGAGCTGTGGGTGCTCAGCATTTCACAGGAAATGCCCAGCACACTGTAGGAATGGACACCATGTGCTTTCCCTGTTGTATAATTGACAGATCAGATTTCAGAGCTATGAAGTTTGGAAATTTGAAAAACAAGGGTACCCTCGGCAGTAAGGGATCAAATCAGCCATTCACACAAGTGTGGCAAGAAACTCCATTGTACAGACAAGGAAACTGAGGTCCAGTGAGGTGAAGTCAGCTTCCTTGGATCCCAGTGACAAAACAGGGAATAGAAGCCAGGTCTCTCTGTGCCATTATCACAGTACCAGCCTTTCTTCAATACTGTCTCACCTCAGTGCTCAAGTTCTTACAGAGCTATTGGGCCCTGGGCCTCCTCCCCTTTTACCTTGGCTTATTGAAGGAGATGGATAAAAAGAAATATTGAGCATCTGGTGCAATCCATGGTAAAGGGGCCCAATATAAAACACAATGTGTGCTCATGTAATTACAGGCAGTATCGTAATGGAAGCACAAGATGGCATCTCTCTGCCTTGGTGCCTCATTGATGAGCTGTTTTAAAGCAATCCACAACAGCAGTGATAAATATCAGACTAATCAAACCACAAAGACCACGATCCCTAAGCTCAAACAGCACAAATATCAGCCCCAATATCGAACGTGAGCTATAGAGGCCACTGACCTCACCTAAAAAGCCAGCTGGCCAGTGAGAGAGGTGACTCAGACACATTACAGCAAACCAGCTTGTTCCCATTTTGCATGCACTGAACAAACTATGATAAGAAAGTTTGAATCCTTTTGACAGCAGGGAATTTAGTGACAACTTTTCCCAGGGCCTCTTTGACCTCTCTGCTCCTCAGGCTGTATATGAGAGGGTTGACCATGGGAGTCATGACTGTGTAGAAGACGGAGAACACTTTGTTCAGGTCTCTCAGTGTATCAGTTTTTGGTAGCATGTAGTCAATCATTATGGTCCCATAGAAAATTGACACCGCGATGAGGTGAAAGGAGCAGGTGGAAAAGGCTTTTCTCTTCCCAGAGGTGGAAGGGATTCTCAGGATGGTGGTGATGATACAGACGTATGTTGCGAGGGTTAATAGATATGGTGGGAGAGTGCATATAGCAGCTAGTATGGTAGTGATAAGCTCCATCATATGTGTGTCACTGCAGGAGAGTTTTATTACTGGCATGAAGTCACAGAAGAAATGGTCAATTACATTGGGGCCGCAGAAAGTTAATTGTTGCATTAAAAATATTGTTATGTCTATAGCCAGAGAACAACTAATCCAAGTGCCAGCTGTTAGCTGCAGGCAGGACCTGCCATTCATAAGGACTGCATAGTGCAGTGGTTTGCATATTGCTAAATACCGATCATAAGACATCACTGCCAGGAGATAGCACTCTGCAGCTGCCAGGAAACCAAAGAAATAATATTGTGTGAGGCAGCCACTAACAGAAATGGTTCTGTCCCCAGTCAGGAAACTGGCCAGCATCCTGGGCAGGATGGTGGAGGTGTAGCAGGTCTCCAAGCAGGACAAGTTCCCCAGGAAGAAGTACATGAGGGTGTGAAGTTGCTGATCAGTCACAACTAGCACAACAATGAGGATGTTCCCAGCCACTGTCACAATGCAGATGGCAAGAAATATCAAGAAGAGAAGAATTTTCAGCTCAGGGAGATTCCCAAATCCTAGCATGATGAAATCTGTGAGAACTGTTTGATTTCCCTGCTCTGGGTTCGCCATGAGGTGCAACTATGGGAAAGAAAACACAATTTACAATAGAATCTGAAGATGATACACTTTTATCAAGCAGCAGCATCAATTTAGTTCCATAAATATTCCATAAGGCCCCTCATCCTGTTGATTCAGTGAAGAACCAAGACTCTGGCAGCATCTGTTTTCTAGTACCACAACTTTTACTTGGATCTTTGAGTTTCCATCATCACCCTAATTGTTTCAGTGACCCAGGCAAAACATCCAGGGTCATCCGATAGGAAACTGCATCGGCATGGTTGGATGGATAAGATGACATTTGCTTCCCTTTCCTGAATGATCTATTTTTAGTGACACTGAATATGAAAGATTTGTTTACCTTAAGACTGGCATAGAAGATGTTGGAACCTGTGATGTGACCTCTTCACTCAGTGTTTCAGAGAGTAGGATCCTGGTTCTGCCATCTGTCTCCGATCTACACCCCTTTGATGTATTTTAGTTGTCTCAAGGTATGTCTACTCTGCACATTATTGGCAGCAGCGTGTAAGGAATGTGTAGCTACACACTGCAGTGAAAAGCAGTAACGAGACCTGCATGCTCCTGGCTGGACACCCTAGTTGTGCTGAGACCCTTGGTTTGCTTTGCCTTGTATCTCTCATCAGAAAATGAACTCCTCTCCTAAGCCATTATTTATCCTGCAAACACAGCAGGTAAATTCTCCCTTGAGATGTCTGCTAATGAGCATTTTAAATTACTGGGAGGGAAAAGTTATTCGCATGTTTTGGTTATTTGTTGCGGGTAGATAGTATGTTAATAGAATTATACTTCTTCTGGCCACAGAGGGGATGGAACAGAGAGGGAAAAGCTTCAGAACTAAAAATACTTTGTTGTTTTTGAAGCCCTAGACATGGACCAGGGCCCCATTGTGCTAGGTGCTGTACAAACACAGAACAAAAAGATGGTTCCTACACTAGGCCTCTCTCACTCTGGCCTGTTAAAGCTTTGTATGAAATAGTTAAAAATTCATCGGGCACAAAGAGAGAGACAGACTTACACTTGCTCTATAATGGGGCACTCATGTAGGAATTGAGGCTGCCGAAGCTCCAGTCCTCTAACTGCAGTGAATATTTAGTTATTTCATACTCCTCCGTGTCCTCGAGCTGTCCTGTGCCCTAGCGCCTGAGTGCTCTGCAAAGGCCGAGTGTGAGTATGTGGGTTACAGCAGATTGGGTCATTGTTCAAGAAGTGCAGAGTTATGGTTGTGTTGACAAGCACTTTTACTCTGTACATCCTGATTAGGATGAAGAAGGTCCAGGGTCCCAGAAGATGGTGGAGGTGGGAGCCGATGTTGGTGAAACTTGGACGTTCCCCTTCTCTTGTCTTTTAGTCAGCCAGCATAGTGATGGCCAACTTTCCTCCCAAAGTCTCTTTTTTGAGAACCCCAAAAGGGAGTGGTGGGTGGAATAGCCCATCCCCTCACTATCTTGTCCATCAATTAGCTCTAATTTGTGATACTCCAGTTTTGGTTCATTGACTTCCTGTCTCACGCTGTTCTCATTTACCAGGCATGTCCATAAAACTGTCCTTAAGTTATACCAGGGGACCTTCTTGTTTGGACTAATTCAGACTTTTGCCTCTTCTGTGCACCTTTTCCCATCAATGTTTGTTGTTCTAGGTTACTGTGATTCTCTGTGAACTTTTACTCACTTCTCGCAGTTGAGATCACAATGAGGATAAGTTCGTAAGGCCCAATGATCACAGACCCTTTGTGAATCCAGCAATGGTGAGATTTCTGAAAGCACTGAAGTGCCCAGCGCCATTTGAAATCAGTGAGTTTTAGGAGCCTTGATGCTTTAGAAAAACCCAGTAGGCACCTATATACCTTTAATGATCTGTCCCTCAGTACCCTTGAAATAACTTAAAAACCCACCTGCATCACTAAAGTGCAGTTCAGTATAACTCACCACCAGCGAACCTGAAAGTTCCAATAACTCTTCTCTTCCATTTCTTTTAGATACAAATCCTTTGTGTCAATTCACTGAATACAATATCCTGGAAATAATGGGCATAATGAATGGATCTACCCCACACGCCACATCAACAAATCACACACACCTTTAGCTGCAGTGACCTCAGTGGGAATCCTCTGGCGTTTAAAGGTAAGCGTGTGCTTAAATGCTTTGCTGCATTGGGGCTGGAGTGGTCAGTGCTAGGCAGGGTTCAATCTGCTCACATTGATTGTGAGGATTCCCCACCACGGCTAGGTCACTGGCACCAGCACTTTGGACCAAACTGTGCCGGTTGTAGGTCCAGAACGGAGCTTGATGGGCGGATCTGGGACAAGTGCTCTGTGAGGGAGACACAAGTACTTACGGCAGAACTGATGCCTAAAATCATTGTGGTCATGTCCTCCCATGACACTCATGGCATACACACGGAGAAGTGTGTATGCCACTCAGGAACGGCATTTTCACTAGGTGACCCAACACAGTTATCTAGGGCGGCAGGATTTGCGGAGCGGCATTTTGCTGCCCTCAGTGGAAATTCGGCAGTGGGGGGTCCTTCCACTCCGGGTCTTCGGCGGAAATTCGGCGGTGAGTCTGTCACTCACTCCGGGACCCACCATCGAAGTGCCCCAAAGACACGGAGCATAAGGACCCCTCCCGCCGCCGAATGCTCAGAGGAGGAGTGCTTCCACCTAGGGTGGCAAAAACCCTGGCACCGCTTCTGATGCCACTACATACACACTTCTGTCCTTCTCTATCACAGGGTTTCCTTATTCCACAATAGGGCTCACTACATACAGAGACCCAGACTCATAATTATCTCACACCAAAAGTAGCAAAGTTTGAAAATCCCTGTGGTTAGCTTCCATGGCAGAAATGGTATTATTGCCAGGGCTGGCTTTAGGCTGATTCATTCAATTCCCCCAAATCGGGCCCTGCACCTAAGAGGGCCCCCGCACCCATCCAGAGCGCTGCAAGCCCCGCAGCCCCACTCCCCTGACTGGAGCTCCGGCCAGAGTGCAGCAGCCCCGCCACCCCAGCTGGAGCGCGGCAAGACCTGGATCTTCACACACTTTGGCTTAAACATTTAAATCTGAATTTATTGACTCCTAACCACTTAATATTTTTTTTTACTGAATTCACAGGTTGAATATTTATTACTGTCCATTTGTCATTCCCTGTGATCCGCTGCCATCTAGAGATCAATAGAAAGGAAACATAAAACTTTGGCCTTATTTAACCTTGGCTTCCGCATAGTGCCCATTATATACCATGACCACACCTTTACCGGACTTCACCCTCTGTTACCCCTAGTGCCCTTTCCCATCCCTCCCCCTCAGCTGCTCCCAATGCAGGGTTCAGCACTGGCATCCCACTGGACATTCTTGCATGTGCAGCCAGAGCTGAAGCTGGTACCATGGTTTCCTCACTTCTATTTTTAGTTAGCTAGCTAGGGTACAGCTACAGCAGCTATGTTTACAGGAGCTGCCATTCACCCCTCCCTAGCTGACAGTAGATGCCCCCCAAGTGTCTATCTCTGAATTATTCACTCTGGCCTCTTTTTCCATCAGTCGGTTACTTTTGATTTGGCCAATCAGCGTAGATTATCAGCATTCCATTGAAATGCAAAAGACAGTTTGCTTGGATCATCCACGTTCTTTTCAAAGCCATGAATGTGCTGATGTATTTTCACATGGACTCACTTACGCTAGGTCTCCACACAGATTTTGCACCAGTATAACTATTCTGGTTAGTGGTGTGACACTGTTATAGAAATCATTATTCCAATGCAAGCTCCCGTACGGATACAGTTAACCAATATAGAAGTCCCTTATACCGCTATAGCTTATTCCCCTTCCTGTATGGGAATGAACTATACTGATATGAGCATCTTTACATCACTATAATTGCATCCAGCCAGAGTAGATGAATGGCTGCCTCACGGCGCCCCCTGGAGGCCTCAGGGCAGCCCAGAACACAGCTCCTCATCTCAGTTTCTCTTCTTCATCCCCCAAAATAAACTCCATCTGTTTTTTTTTCCATTCCAGTCACAATCTTCCCCATTACGTTTCATTTAATAACTTTAAGTTCAAAATTAAACCAGAAGTCTTCCGTCCAGCTTCATACACCCAAACTCCCCATCTGATCTGAGTCCTTCCTGCCTAAGCAGGCTACTCTCAGCTCTTCTGAGCTGGAACAATTCACCAGTACCAGGGTTTTCCACCTCTCGCTCTCTGAAATTTCACTTCAGCCTTCTGAGTTGGCCTCTTTCTCTAGCTCCCTTCTGCCCTTCATTGGACATTGATTCCCCTCAGCTGGGCTCATTTTCAAATAAGGGCTGACTTGGCCCCAGGCTCTCCAGCCCAGGGCATGCAGCCCTGTCACAGGCTGGGATAGGGTGGTACAGTTAAAGTGATGCAACTCCTATGTGTACACAAACCTTGACATATTAACTCCTCACAGTGTATTTGAAGGAGATAGGTAATGGGACATATGAAAACAAAGATGACAGAAAGAGAAGACTTAGTTTAGTTCTTTTATTTCATGATGCTTTTGGTAACAGATACACGGTGTCAAGGTTCCTTCCCCACTCTGAACTTTAGGGTACAGATGTGGGGATCTGAATGGACACTTCTACGCTTAATTACTAGCTTAGATCTGGTATCACTGCCAGCATCCATAATTTTCAGTGTCTGGATCACTCCCTTTCCCCTCAAAACTTTCCCCTCCCTGAGTAGCCTTGAGAGACTCCTTCATCAATTCCCTGGTGAGTCCAGATCCAATCCCTTGGATCTTAAAACAAGGAAAAATTAACCATCCCTCTCCTTTCTCCCACCAATCCCTGGTGAGTCCAGATCCAATCCCCTTGGATCTAAAAACAAGGAAAAATCAATCAGGTATTAAGAAAAAGGCTTTTAATTAAAGAAAAGAAAGGTAAAAGAAAACCCTCTGGGAGAGATTAGTATACCTGCTACTCTCACAGACAACAGATTCAAAACACAGAGGATGTTCCCCTGGCCACAAATTTAGTTACACACACAAAAAAAATACCCAAATACCCAATTTGATTGTACCTCTAATTGCATAAGACAGGTTACAAAGAAATAAACATAAACCTATTTATTCCTTTCTAAAACTTACCACTCTGATAAGAGGCTGGTTCCTTAATCTTTTTCACTCTGGCTGAAACTGAAACTCTCAACAAAGGAAAACTTCCCTCTTTCCTTTTGAAACATCTTGTTCCCCCTTTGGTTCCTCTGGTCAGGTGTTAGCTAGGCTAGGTGAACTTTTTAACCCTTTACAGGTAAAAGGGACATTAACCCTTAACCATCTGTTTATGACACACGGTTATTGGAGTCACTGAGGAAATGGTAAAACATAAGAAGGAAGTGGTGGAAAACATCGCCTGGGAGCTGAAGGAATTCTCAGAACATTGGTTTGGCTATAAATATATAGGCTGAGTTTTTTCCCATAAGAGGCTGATGTTAGGTGCCCAAATTCTATGGACAGCGAATGGGAGTTGGACACCTCACATCTTTAGGTGCTTATGTCAATTACAACTGGACACGGTGGAGTGGACAGTGCACTGGACTAGGACTCTGGATAGTTGATTTATTTTCCTTTCCCTGCCACTAGCCCACTGAGTGACTCTGGGCAGGTAAAGTCACATCTTTCTGCCTTCGTTTCCCAGTTATAACGTGAGGATAAGAATGTGGAACAGGGCTAGAGTCACAAAGCTTCCACTTTAGGCCTCTGAATCGCAGAGTCTGGCCCCCTGGGATTTGCAAAAACCCTACACAGCTGCCGGCAAACCCTGTAGGCAGCTAAGTGTTTGCAGTAAAAGGGGTGTAGGCACCTATTTCTCTGCCTCTGGACATGCCCCCTGCAGCCCTACACCAGGCACCCGGTCTCCAAAGCCCCAGAGTGATGTATGGACCCAGGGAAGATAGGAGTTCCCCTGCCTGACTCATCTGCTGGGCCTGATCTGGCAAGCAAGGTGCCCAGAAGCTTTTGAAAATCCCACTGGGCACCCAAGTATCTTGAAAAACTGGCCTTAAGTCATTGTTGAAAATGGGCAAATAAGGGGCCTGGACTGGTGTCCTGTGTTCTGTGGCACAGGTTAGAGGGTTTCCTTTTGCTTTTCTCTTCCTTTGGAAAGAAGCCTGGGGATGAAAGACACTAAGTCTTGGTCTGCACTATAAGTTTAGGTCAAATTTAGCTGCGTTAAATAGAATTAGCCCTGCACCCATCCACACAATGAAGCCATTTACTTCGACATAAAGGGCTCTTAAAATTGATTTCTGTATTCCTCACCGATGAGGGGAGTAGTGCTGAAATGGACATTGCCGGTTCAAATTAGGGTTAGTGTGGATGCAATTTGACGGTATTGGCCTCCCAGAGCTATCCCACAGTGCACCATTGTGACTGCTCTGGACAGCAATCTGAACTTGGATGCACTGGCCAGGTAGACAGGAAAAGTCCCGTGAAGTTTTGAATTTCATTTCCTGTTTGCTCAGTGTGGAGAGCTGATCATCATGGGTAACCATGCAGTCTGAGAATCGAAAAAGATATTTTTATTTTTATTTCTTGATTTTCATTTTATATTATTTCATTTAATATTTGTATTGTATTTTGTTTGATACAGTAATTATATTAGTACAATTATTTAAATTTTCTAATTTTATATTTTATATGATCACAAAGAGAAGATTTTTTTTTGCAAAAATGTTCCATCAGAATTTTTTTTTCAGGTCTACATTTTATTATTTTCTTCTTTAACATTGGTTAAAAAACATTAATTCTTTTTCTCCCATTTTGTTTGTGGCTGTCTAATCTGCCATTACTAATCCTTATTAACTGCTGAGTGAGGACCTGATCCTGCCCAGTGCTAATTTTACAAATTGGAACAATTCTGTTCAGTCTGAGCCTTCTCTTGCTGAAGTCAAAGATAAAATTTCCACTGACTTCAATAAGGTGACCAAGTGTGAAAAATCGGGATGAGGCTGGGGGGTACAGGAGCCTATGTTGGCCAAATAGGGCCTGTTTTCCCCTGGAGCTTACCTAATTACACCAAGGAGGCACGGAGAACAAGAAGACGGGTACCACACCTTTATTTTCGTTTAGCTGAGCGGGTGGTTTTTTCCGACTAATGCCAGAGAAGAACACACCTTACGTGGGCGACCTGAGCCCCTTTTATAATCAGCAACAAACAACTTAGTTTACGTCACTTTACTGACCTATAGATAACAGGTTACACAGAATACATGGATTATTTTGGGGAGGGGGATACAGGACACATCTGTTGCGGATACATTTATCATTTTGAAGGGAAGATAAGGTACATGTCTTGACCCCTGGCATCAAATATTTTTTTGAGGATACATGAGAAAGCAGCTGCATACACTTTTGTGCCAAGCGGGCCAATTAGTAAATAGCTAACATGGTTAAATGTAACTTTAAATACATGCCCCGTCCTTGATTCCCTGGTCCCGTCCATTATTTAAATCCCTAGGCTCATCCTCTAGCTAGGCCCATCCTTTAGCTATAAGCAGAAAGAGCAAGAGCAAGACGCAGGCCTTTTGATTCTTAGCAGGCCTTTTGATTCTTAGGCCTTTTCTATCAAGTTTCCCCCCTTAAAAACATTTTAAGAGCTTATGGGCTTTGCACCTCAGTTCCTTCAGGCTTATACAATATCATCATTTGCTGATATGTAATTTGACCAGCCAGCTTGCGGACCGCTGTAATTAAACACGGGGTGAAGCAAGCCATTGTTAGTAGGATGGTAATAAAGAGTATAAAAAGAAGGAAACCTTTTCGCAACCATCCCCACTGTGGTAGCCAGGAGGTAAACCAATCTGTGTCCCAACCGCCCCAGGTCTGTACTGGGACATGGGCTATTTTTCTCATTTCCTTGGTTAACTGCTTTACTGCTTGGCCATTATTATCTATTTGTAAGCAGCAGTTAGACTCATTTAGTTTTGCACAAAGTCCCCCTTCCTCTGCTAGCAAATAGTCAAGAGCTATGTGGTGCTGGAGAATTGCGTGTTTCATTTGAGTTGATTGATCGGCCAAAAGATTTAGTGCTGCAGCTGTTTGATTAGTTATTATTTTCAAGATGGCCTGCAGCCTAATAATTTGATTGAGATTGTAAATTGGTTTCCAGGCCCCGGTTACAAGCTCACTGGGATTTCAGGTGGCTGGTCCATAATGTTTGATAATTTTTTCAGGGGGCCATTTTTGAGCTCCCCAATTTTGGGAACTTCCGGCTGTTAAAGTGGAGTCTAGAGACTGCTTTTCCCTAACTAAATCATCATAAACTTTAATTCCCAATTTATTTTCTTGGGCTTGAGGCAATAGAAAGAATAGGGGTCTAATATATTCTATGTAACATACTCCTGACCAGTTTGGAGGCAATCTGCGATAAGCATAGGATCCACAGATCCAATAATGGCCTTTTAGGGCCCAGATTCCATTAGCAAAGGGGCCATTCCAGGTTTCAGGAGAATTGGCGGGGCCTGGCTCTTCATAATATAAAGCATTGCCTGACTTTATGGGTCCCCCCAAGAAGTTGTCGACATTTGGGTTACAGTAGTTACATTTCCACGCTCCAGCCCCTGCCTTCCATACACAGTTACAACCAAATTTTGGATACTAGCCCAAAATTGTCGAAAATGGGTAACTCGGGTTTCATTAAGATGTTGCCATGCCCACTGATACCACCGTACCACATGGTGTTTGTCGGTGGTATTGTCTCGCTGGCAGCTTAGGAAGAGGACATCAAAGTACCCATCTAGTCCTACTGCTTTACAGCCATCGCCCCTGTGATTTTAGTAGGAACATTTTACCCAGCTATTGTTAGTTAGCTTTACATGGGTAAGGTTCCACCGTCCTTGGTACTTAAAACAATAATACAGGCGACAGTGGGGATCCCAGCAATCAAAACCCAGAGATAAGGTTCACTCACACTTGCTTTCTCCCATATATTTTCCCTCACGTCTTGTTCGATTAAGGCAAAAGACACCTACTCCAGCAGAATAGAGTCGCCAAGGGCCATTGTTTTTAGTCCACCTTCCCGTTCCCTTATGTACTATGCTTAAGCTACTTAGCCACCACTTAGGCTGTACCGGCTGAGCTACCCAGGGCCATTCATTTAATTCTCCCGGACCGCCACATACCCAGCAATTAGTAAGGTTAAAAGAATTTGCTATTATTTCCCCTAGTTGCAAAAACTTATTTTCCCAACCATATGAATAGCTGAACATACAGACCAGAAATATAATGGATAGTTTCATTGCTTCTGTCTTTTAAACAGTCCTTTTAGTCCTTTCAATTCTTGGTATTCCCAGGTAGAATTTTCGCCTGTGTCACTCCGGGCTTCCGGAGCCGGAGGGGACAGAGGGCTGATGTCCTCTTCAGTTAGGCTGTCCTCTGGATCAGAGCTCAGGAACCGCTTTACTCGGGAATAATGCGTCCACTTGTTGCTTCCGAGGATCTTAACAGCGGCCTGGCTGATGAGCGATACAGTATGCGGACCGTCCCACCGCGGTGTGAGTGGATTACGCTTCCACTTTTTAACAAGGACCTGATCACCGATCTGGAAGGAATGCACCGGTTGTTTCAAGGGAAGGGTCTGGAAAGGTGCTGCGTATCGATGTAACTGTAACAAAACAGATTGCAGCGCAGAAACCTGTTTCCATAAAGAGTCATTCCCCACTTCCCAGTTTATATTCTCTCGGTACCCTGGGATGAGTACTCGGGGAGGGAACCCAAAGACCAGCTCGAAGGGTGAAAGTTTCAGACCCTTACGTGGGGCCCTCCGAATGCGAGTAAGGGCGAGTGGCAGGGCGTCAGGCCACTTTAACCCGGATTCTATACATAGTTTTGTGAGAGTGTCCTTAAGAGTCCTATTCATTCTTTCCACCTGGCCCGAGCTCTGTGGTCTCCAGGGCGTATGCAATTTCCATTGGATCCCAAGGGCTTGTGACACCTGCTGAACCACCTGGGAGATAAAATGACTTCCCCGGTCCGATTCAATCACCTCCGGGAGGTGAAAGCGGGGAAGTATTTCATGTAGCAAGGCTTTGGTAACAGCTCGTGCCTGACAATGTCGTGTAGGGTAACACTCCACCCATCCAGTAAATTGATCAACAAAGACAAGCAGGTACTTATAACCCCTACAAGGGGGGACTTCAGCAAAGTCCACTTGCCATCTTTGAAAAGGATAGGCAGCCCAAGGCCGACCTCCCATTGGGGCAGGCGGACCGCACCCCTTTTGGTTCGTTCGCTGACAAACGGAACAGTTATTTACAATTCTTTGGGCTTCCATATGTGCACCTAATCCCCGTATGGATCGGGTGATTAAATCGACCATAGCACCTGATCCCAAATGTCCCTCCTTATGTAGGGATCGGAGAATCTCCTGAAGTACTGGTCTAGGCACAAAAATCTCCCCCCCCCGGCAACTTCCAGCACCCAGTGGGAGTTGGCTGGGCCCCTGCAGCTTGGGCATGGGACGCTTCCTCTGCTGTATAGTGGGGAGCAGGGGTTTTGGCTTCTGTATCTTGGACCCAGAGAAGCCATATAGCTCCTTCTTGTGCGGCTTCTTTTGCGGCTTGAGCAGCCAATCGATTATATTTTCGCTGTTTAGTCTCGGGGGCCCTCCCATGTGCACGCACGTGTATTGCTGCAACCCGGAGGGGAAGCATCAGGGCCTCAAGTAGTGACTTAATAAGGGCCCCATGGGCTATTCTTTGGCCTGAGGCCGTAATGAAACCCCTTTCTTTCCATAGGGTTCCGTGGGCATGCACCACCATGTATGCATAACGACTGTCAGTATACACATTAATAGTCTTTCCAGTTCCCATTCGGAGAGCCTCAATAAGAGCCACCAGTTCCGCCGCCTGGGCAGATAGGTTGGGGCTCAGCTTAAATTTGTACACTTCTCCTTCTTTAACTATGATAGCTGCTCCTGTAAATCGCTTCCCTTCTTCTACATAACTGGATCCATCTACATACATTTCAATATCGGGGTTGGGCCAGGGTAAATCTGAAAGATCAGGGCGGGGTTTAGTTTCTTGTTGTAAAACTTCAACACAGTCATGGGTGGGGCTAGCCCCATAAGGGACTTGGGGATCTGGCAGTAAGGTAGCTGGATTGAGGGAACTAACTGTTTTAAAGGTTAGGTTCGGGGCCAACAAAAGTCCCACCTCATATCTAGTATGCCTGCTGGGGTTTAAATGCTTTTCCCCGGCTCCTGTTCCCAGTACCTGGGGTATTTCATGGGGTACCACAACCTCAGTATCCCCACCCAAGGTCAGTTTCTCAGCTTCTTGTACAAGGAGAGCGGTTGCAGCCACGGCCCGTAAACAGGCCGGCCAGCCCTTGGCGACTGGGTCCAACACCTTAGAGTAATAACCCACAGGTCGCCAGGCTGGTCCCGATCTCTGGCACAGAACCCTGGATGCCACCCCCCTCCTTTCGTGGACGTATAGAGTGAACGGCTTCCGGGGATCTGGGAGAGCCAAGGCGGGAGGCTGAACCAGGGCTTTTTTAAGCTCTTGAAATGCTTTTTCTTTTTTCTTGGTCCATTCCCAGTTTAGCAGACCCTCCTTAGTGAGGGACTCGTATAGTGGTTTAGCCTTCCCTCCGCAGTCGGGGATCCAAAGTCGGCAAAAACCGGTCAGCCCCAAGAAAGCCCTTAGTTCTCTGGGATTTCGGGGTTGAGGGCTTTCGAGTATTGCCTGGATCCTATCTTTGCCTAAGCTACGATGTTCCTGACGAAGATGATATCCGAGAAAAGTAACCTGTTGTTTGACCAGTTGGGCTTTTCCCCTAGAAACCTTGTACCCCTGGGCTCCAAGAAAGTTGAGGAGTTCTATCGTATGTTCCTTACAAGCTGTCTCTGTTTCAGTACTTAAGAGTAAATCATCACAGTACTGAACTATATTACACGAGGGATGTCCAGCTAGGAACGGGGCCAGGTCTCTTTTTAGCTGGCTGCCGAAAATCTCGGGGGCACAAGTCAGTCCCTGGGGAACAACAGTCCAGAGGTACTGAGCCTTATAGTGGGTATCTGGATCTTCCCATTCAAAGGCAAACAGTTTCTGAGATTCTTGATCAAGGGGTATGGAAAAGAAAGCGTCTTTTAAATCTATCACGGAGAACCACCCGTGACTTTTGGGGACCTGGCTTAAGATAGTATGGGGGTTTGGGACAACGGGATAGGGGACTTCTATTAATTTATTAACTTGCCTCAGGTCTTGGACTAATCGATATTGCCCATTAGGCTTAGGCACTCCCATTATTGGAGTGTTATATGGGGATGTGCCCTCCCTTAACCAACCGCACTGCAAGAACTTTTGAATCAGAGGTTTGAGTCCGGTCCGAGTGGTTAATTTAAGGGGGTATTGTCGAATTCGGACTGGGCGACTTCCCTCCTTAAGGGAGATGTGCACTGGTACAGCGTTTCGAGCCCGAGCAAAACCTCCCTCCTCAGCCCAGACCTCAAGGTTAACCCCCGACAGCTGGTTTCCCTCACTCTCTGGCTGTGCCGGAGAAGGATTTTTAACATTTAAAAGGGCCATTTGATAGTTAGAAATTTGTTGTTTAGGGAGCCTAACTTCCATGGTCCCATTATTATTGAACGAGATTTCTGCCTGCAGTTTAGTAAGCAGATCTCGTCCTAGCAGCGCAATGGGACAGGAGGGGCTACAAACGAATTGGTGGGATATATGACAGTCTCCTACTTTTACTAGGAGGGGAAGAGATTTTTCCAATTTTATATTTTGTCCTTCTATCCCTTGGACTACAGCACACCCTTGAGCCCTCCCCCCGGGAGCCTCTGCAAGGGGAAGCAAACTAAGGGTGGCCCCTGTATCAATCAGGGCTTCAATTGGGCGGCCCCCTACCTCAATTATTACCATGGGATCCAGGCCAGCTGGCTGTGCCGCCAGGAGGGGCCGCTGGGTCCCTTGGCCTCCCTATACAAACGACTCTTCGTGCGCCTCGTTATAAAAAACGGGCGCAGGTGGGACCCTATTCCTGCTTCCCTCCCTCCTGCTATGTCGCTGGGGGCATTCATTTTTCCAATGCCCCTCTTCCTTACAGATAGCACACTGATTCCGTCCCAAATGGGAGCCTTTTCCCTTTGCCTGTAATCCTGTCCGTCCCTTCGTGTTGTCCCCCCCTTTCCCACTCTCCCCCTTCAGGGCCATTGCCAGTAGGCGGGCCCCCTTCTTCCATTCCTCATCGTCTCTGCGGTCATAGACTTTTAGCGCAATCTCTAAGAGCTCCTCGATGTTTTTACCCGATGCCCCGTCTAATTTTTGCAGCTTTTTTCGAATGTCCTCATAGGACTGTCCAATGAAGAGGGGGATGAGCACTCGCTTTCCATTAGCATCCTCTGGGTCGAGGTCTGTATATCTTTTACAGGTGTTACACAGGCGCTCGTAGAAAGCAGCTGGGTTCTCATTCTTTTCCTGTCGAATATTATACAGCTTGGCCCAGTTTGGGGTCTTTCTAATACAGCGTTTCATTCCTTGTACTATAGCTAAGGCATATTTGTGATGGAGATCTCGACCCGCTGGCACTGTATGTGACCAATCGGGCGCAGCCTCAGGGAGTAGTGCGGGTATGTTAGCTGCGTCCTCTCCCCCCGCAACTAATCCCTCTTTGGCCTTTGAAAGGACCAAGCGCCTTTCCTCTGCAGTTAGTAAGGTATTGAGAGCGACTTTCATGTCGCCCCAAGTAGGATTATGGGCTGAGACCAGGGTCTCGAAAACAGCTGTTAGCGGGACGGGGTCTTCCGAGAATGAGGGGTTCTGGTGCTTCCAATTATATAGGTCACTTGTGGTGAAGGGAACATATATCATAGTGAGCTCACCATTAGGGCCCACAGTTTCCCTTAAGGGCAGTTCACGCGCTGGGGCTGCTTCGGTTACAGTCTTGTGTACCTCGGGGCTCTTGGCAAGAGCAAATTTTGTGTCTCCTGGGGTACCTACTAATTTCCATCCCTCCCCATCAACCTTAGTCCAACTCCTCATACTCCTCAGACGGTTGGCTATCGGGGAGCCCCTGGAATCTGTAGACGGGGTACCGATTTTCTGACCGCTACTGTCCTCCCCGCTACTGTCTCCTGTATCGTTTTCTGAGGTCGCTGGAGTGAGGGGGGGCGGACTACTTTCTGGGGTTGTCGATACAGGGGGAGGGGGTTGTGCCGGAGAGGCCGGGAGGCCAGGATACACTGGAGGAGGGGGCATAGGATCAGGGGCAGTAGGAATCACAGCTGGTGGACAGGGCTTTTTCACGGGGGGACGATCCTGGCGCTGACCGGGGGGACGAGCCATTAAGGCCCTAATGGCTTGGGCTCTACACTCTCGTAACCAAGGGGGGGGGGTTAGCTGTAAGGTCCTGCCAGATATCTATATAGGGGTACTGGTCCCAATGTCCATCCCCAGTTACAATGTTATGCACAGCTTGCACAGTTTTTAACTTCAGCGTTCCCCCAGCGGGCCACTCCACCCCGAATGTTGGCCATTCTATGGTACAGAATTTTATCAAATCATCCTTGCATAAGGGCATTCCATAATCAGCCTGACGTCTAAACGCCTTCCAATTATTCAACATACATTCTAAGGGCGTCCCAGCATAACTGCTTTGGCCGGACCCCATTTTGCTTGTGTGTAATTAAACCTGGTCATGGGTTCGACCGACCCCCCTTGCGATTGAGATATCCTGGTCACGGGGTTTCCCCTCGCAGGAGTCTCAGGGCGGCTAGAGTCGGTTTAAGTCCTAGACCTGGTTATCACAGTTGTGGCTTCCAATATAACATTAATATGAAGAAAAGCAATACTCCCCCCAGAAACAGAAACAAGCCCTGGGGCTGTTCTATGTCCCAGTAATTATCCAATACAGCCCACGGGCTTGTGAAATTAGTGGTATTATTCATTAACTATTGCCTGGCTTATTTAGCATAACCTTTAAACACCCACAATATCCTTCCACACTAGGATCACCTATGAGGTCCAACCACACTGCGGGGGCGTTATATCCTTTAAACCCAAGAGGTAAAACGCACTTACCACCCGGAGTGGCCGCGTCCGGCTGTTGGACCTTCCCCTTTCTTCTGGCACCGTCTCGCCTCTGTGTCGTCTAGGAGTTCTCTTTAGAGAGGACGCAGCCGTCCCGACCGATTGGGATGACCCGAGGCTCGAGCAAACCAGTGGCTCGAGGTGGCCACTCCTCGGAATCGCCCTCGGTCGCCGGTCAGCGCCCTCTACAGGGAGAGAAGTCCCGGCGGAGTCGCCAATTGTTGGCCAAATAGGGCCCGTTTCCCCCTGGAGCTTACCTAATTACACCAAGGAGGCACGGAGAACAAGAAGATGGGTACCACACCTTTATTTTCGTTTAGCTGAGCGGGTGTTTCTTTCCGACTAATGCCAGAGAAGAACACACCTTACATGGGCGACCTGAGCCCCTTTTATAATCAGCAACAAACAACTTAGTTTACGTCACTTTACTGACCTATAGATAACAGGTTACACAGAATACATGGATTATTTTGGGGAGGGGGATACAGGACACATCTGTTGCGGATACATTTATCATTTTGAAGGGAAGATAAGGTACATGTCTTGACCCCTGGCATCAAATATTTTTTGAGGATACATGAGAAAGCAGCTGCATACACTTTTGTGCCAAGCGGGCCAATTAGTAAATAGCTAACATGGTTAAATGTAAGATTAAATACATGCCCCGTCCTTGATTCCCTGGTCCCATCCATTATTTAAATCCCTAGGCTCATCCTCTAGCTAGGCCCATCCTTTAGCTATAAGCAGAAAAAGCAAGAGCAAGACGCAGGCCTTTTGATTCTTAGCTGGCCTTTTGATTCTTAGGCCTTTTCTATCACCTATATAGGAAAAACACCCAAAAATCGGGACTGTCCCTATAAAATTGGGACATCTGGTCACCCTAGACTTCAAGGACGGGATCTTTTGATTTCAACACATTGACACTGGTAGCTCGGCTCACCGGGTTTCGGTTTCAATAGCTAGACGTTGGTAAATGTCACAGAGATACTGAAACCAACAACAGAAATGATTGGTCACAGGTGGCATTAGTGCAGCCCCCCACACACACCGTGCGCTGGCAGAGATGGGAGTCACCGGCCCCATGGCCAGGTAGAGACCCTCCGCTCCGAGCTGTCACTGGAGTGAGCGAGTGGGGCAGTGACAGCCGAGCTGCACAGAGCTCCCTGCACAGCCTCAGGGCTGGGGACACCCATCCCTGGTGTCAGGTGCAAGGCACGGGGCAGGCTGCAGTCCTGGCAGGACAGAGCAGAGATCCCCCCCAGGCTGGGCTGCGAGGAGAAGGAAGAGTCTGTGGCTGTCAGAGAGGCCACCTCAGTACTGGATGGCTTTTGCCCATCGACGGAGCCATTTGGGGAGGGCTCCCCAGGAGCTGGAGGCTCATTGTCCTCCTCCTCCTCCCAGCCCTGGCAATGGATCTCTGCTCCTCTGGGCTAGGGCAGCCAACTTCCCTGCCCCTTGCACCTCGGTGGTGCAAGGAGCCACCAGTATCCTATTGCTCAATGCTGGGTGTTACCTGAAATTGGGTCAGCTAGTAAGCCTAGGGAGGACTAATGACCCACCAGAGTTTGGCAGAAAGCACACATTTATTATATTGAAAACTAAGCTCAAAAGAAGGAGAGAGGGGAAGGTTGTCACACACACTCATATACTCACGCTCCCAGGACAGGCATGGCACTGGAGATGTCAGGATCCTTCAAGGTAAGTGTCCCACAGCACAGTGATGGATGGTGCGATGAAGGTAAGTCTTCCCAAGGCACGATGGAATGCAACGCAGTGAACCACTGGCCAGGTGGTCCTGGTGAAGGGCCTCCACGAGAGGTACAAGTTTATCAGTGCACTGCTGAGCACATGGCGTCTTCCCCTTTTAAGGACCTGCTCCTCATTGCCTGAGACTAGAGATGACTTGGCTGCGTCTAGTTGGTCACACTCCACCTCGGGCAGTGTCCATGCAGTGTCCATGCATTGAGTGTGTGAGTGCTGCCTAATTAGAGTCCCAGACATCTTGTCTATCTAGGAGCTCTTCTGATCTTCCAGCTGTTTAAGCAGTCCATTCATCCCACAAGCATTCCAGGAAGGAGGGGTCAGGGAAAGCCACTTCACAGATATTCAGAGAAGGAGAGGAGACAAGTGGCGGGCGGGGGAGAGTGTAACAGACCTTTTGAGCATACTGGTTATACAGAGCATACAGATCACTGCTGCTCCTACAACACTGGGAGCCCCTGCAGCCCCGCTGTAAGCGCTGCCTGAATCCTGAACCCACCCCCACCTCACCCCCTGCTGAATTTCCTGCAACTGTAAAAATTAAAATAGTTTAAAATGGAGGAAGGGGAGAAATTAATAAAAATCAATATTAGTAGTGACAACTTGAGGGGGAAAGTATTCTGCCAGGCAAACTTATTGACAATGTCTCCTCCCCTAGCACTGAGCTCAGCAGCAAATATCAGATCTGCTCTACCCATAACATGGTCCCTAACCCTCTCCATGCCCCAGCGAGGTCTGTGCCAGAAAGAAAAGTAAAATCATGTGCGTAGCACCTAGGAAAGCTTCAAGTGCAATGTGGGATACCCCAGTGTTTGACGAGTTTGACTTGGGAGATGTTGGTTCAACTCCTTTCTTTGTCACAAACTCTTTGTGTGACCTTCAGGCCAGATTTCAAAAGCTCTGCAGGTAATTAAAAATATACAATGGTGCTTGAGTAGGTACAGTACCTAACACCCATGGATTTCAAATCCCACTATGGGCGTCTGTCTTTAGGTGCTCAAACACCTCTATAAATCTGCCCCTCTGGGCATCAGATCCCCATTTGTAAAACAGGAATAGTAGCATGTCATGGGAAAATGGGAGGATGGATACATTCAGTAGAGTGAGGTGCACAGATACCACGGTGATGGGGGCCAGATAAGGAACTAAGATAGCAGCGACCTGACAGGTCTTTCCTTTTTCCAAATTCTGTCATTTTGCTTTGGGTTGGGAGTTTGAGAGAGACATTGCTCAGTTCCCCTTGGATTCCCATGGAATCAGTTATCTAACACAATTATATTGCTTCAAAAACCTCGAGCTTCAAGAAGCAGGGAGGAAAAGGCTGGTTTAACTTTAAGGTGGGTCAATCACAAGCCATAATCTCTGTTATCATCTCCTCACTCACCATTTCAGGACCAGGCTCCAGGTTATTCAGTCCATCTTTGCCTACCACCGCATCCACGTTCTTTCATTTACCAAGTAAATAGAACGTCATAACCTAGAAAAGCTACTGGGGCTCCGTTGCCATATCTGTAACTTGCCCTGTGCATCATACCCTCAGCCAAATGGAGAAAATCTTCTCCGATTTGTTATATAGCCTTCTGTGGGACGGTGCAATCTCCTGAGGCACCTCTGCTGTGGGGAATGTAACAAGCAAGGAAAAGTTAATATTTGGTTTACTTTTAGAAAACATCAGTAGAGTCAAACTTCTAGTCTCAAAGGGAAAGTCACCATTTTATGCACTCTGATCCTAAAACAAATCTCTCTTTTTATCGGGTGAATGCTATGGTGACTGTCAAGAAATAATGCATGAATTCTAGATATTACATCTGAGCTATTTAGAGCTGCCTGAGTGATTTAGACTCTGAGTTCCCATCTAATTCCCTGAGGCAGCTTTGGAAATTTCAGCATAGTTAGCTGAACTTGCACTTTCTCTAAACAAACCTCCTATTGCCCTCAAAGGCACGAAACACAGGTACCCAGTCCCCATCCAATAAGCTTACTCAATCAGTTCAGGTAACACTTTAAAAAGTGTCTAAGTGATTTAGGAGCCTAAATCTCATTTTCAAAAGTTTTAGTTTCTAAGGCTTAGCAACTTAGGTCTTCACTGAAGGTCAACAGGTCTTAGGTTCCTAACTCACTTTTGATGTTTGCTTAAGTGTTTTTGAAAATGTTACTGGATTGTTAATCAGATAAAATGCAGGGACAACAATGTGCTTCACTCATTTAGGCTTTAGGGATTTAGAAAGGGATAATGTACACAATAAACATCGAACTCTCATGACATTGCTCTGAGAGTTTGGCACCTAACTCCCTTAGGCTTCTTAGAAAAGCCTAGACAATGGAAGCATAAAGATTATAAAGTGCAAAGTTTCTTCCCAAATCCCTGACAAGTTTCTAGTATAAGTATAGGTTTCCCCCATCCTTTCATGTATTTATACCTGCTCCTGTATTTTCATTCCATGCATCCGATGAAGTGGGTTCTAACCCATGAAAGCTTATGCCCAAATAAATTTGTTAGTCTCTAAGGTGCTACAAGGACTCCTCATTGTTTTTTAAGTCGATAAGAGGGGCTCAGCGAGGGGGCTATTTGGCTGAGGGATGCCTGGAAGGAGCATTTTAACACTGAGCCACAGTGATGTGTGTTGCTGTAATGTGCTGAGCCTGGCAGTGTTTGTTTGCACTGTGCTCTGAACCTTGATATGATTGATGCGTATCCCCGAAAAGTAACACATTGTAAATCACTTTCTAAAGCAGCACTCGGAAATCTGACCAAACTGACATTGCTGAGCACTAACACAAGACGCCCACAAAAGTGTGTTGGTGGAGGGGAGAGTGTGTGTGTGTGTGTGTGTGTGTGTGTGTGTGTGTGTGTGTGTGTGTGTGTGTGTGTGTGTGTGTGTAACCCTTCTGCCCCCCAGGGTTGGCAGCAACAAAGGCCGGGTTCAGTATCCAGGGGTTCCATTTCAATAATGCAATGCAAAACCAGCTTGAGCCCCCACCCAGTGACCTAGGACAATTACATACCATCCCCCTGGACGCCTCTAGGAGGCAATACTTCCCCTCTCGGAAGCACAGAGTCTGAGTGTAGCAAAATCCTTTTAATAAAGGAGAGAAACAATGTGGCATTACGTTGGGGAAACGCCATAAACAGGATTCATAACACAAACCATGAGCAAAAGACCCACCTCCAAGTAAGTTTGGCAGTATCCTTTTCCCCTCAGGGTCTCAAGTCCAAATCATCCCAAAGTCCCACAACCCAAAAGTCTCTGTCCCTGGTCAGTGCCACCCCAGAGTTCAGAAGTTCATCTGCAGAGTTTTACTCCTCCAGCCTGGATGGAATTGGGGGGGGGCACACAGAGTGTTATGGGCACCTTACATGGGCCGAGGACAACTGCCCACCTCTCTGTGGAGGTCTGCTGCAGCCTTCACCACAAACAGCTCTGCTCCACCAGCCGCTCCACTCCGCTCCTCCAGCCGTCCCCGCAAACTGCTCTGTGTTAAGATATAGATATTCAGACCTGTCTGCAAAGGCCTATACCTTAAGAATTTAGGTGTATTCTTATCACTTAGCTAGTTATAGAGGTATAAAGGAAAGAATAAAAAATCACTGTCTGTGTAGTGGTCTTCTCTTACTGTGACAGTCTGAGGCCTGGCTCTTTAGCAGCCATAAACTGGGAAATGTATGGTCACGTCCTCACATTCCAAACTAGTCATGTTAAAATAAGGCAATCTGGGACTGTTAGGAAGGTGATTTGATCTATCACCTCCAGAGAAAGGAAAGAGCCTAGAAATATAGTTTGCTAGTTTTCTGTCTGGTAAGAACTCACTTAACAATAGACACAGCTGGAGAACCCTTATGTCTGTATAGATGTAGTTGTGAAATCCTTACTTCTGTATTGTTTTGTATATTTATTTGCATGGTCTCTGTCTGGTTCTGTGATTGTTTCTGTCTGCTGTATAATTAATTTTGCTAGGTAGGTGTAAACTAATTAAGGTGATGGGATATAATTGGTTAGCTAATCATTGTGACAAAGTTCCTCCTCTACCTTGGTGGGTCCTGCGCTTATTGGCGGATTTGCTCACCTCAGTGATCTTCCCCTCTTGTAGAACCCACAGTTTGGGTCAGCTCCTCCTGTGTCTGGTCAGGAGTTGGGAGGTTTGGGGGGGAACCCGGGTTCCAGCCCAGGGCCCTGTGGATCACAGCTGTCTATAGTGCCTCCTATAACAGCTGCATGACAGCTACAACTCCCTGGGCTACTTCCCCATGGCCTCCTCCAACCACCTTCTTTATCCTCACCACAGGACCTTCCTCCTGGTGCCTGATAACACTTGTCCTCCTCAATCCTCCAGCAGTACACTCACTCCCAGCTCCTCACACACACTCCTTCTCCTCTGGCTCCTCCCTACCTGACTGGAGTGAGCTCCTTTTTAAACCCAGGTGCCCTGATTAAGCTGCCTTGATTGGTTGCAGGTGCTCTAATTAAAGTAGCTATCTGCACTGCTATCTAGAAAGATCTTAATTGGCCCCAGGTGCCTTGATTAACCTGGAGCAACTGCCATTTGGTTACCAGGGTCCTAGGGATTTGTTTAGCCTGGGGCTAACATACCTCTTTCTCAGTACTTTACTGTAGCCATCTGGCCTTGCCCCATCACAACATATTACAATACGTTAGGATTGGTTAGGTAAATTTTAGTAGAATGATTGGTTAAGGTATAGCTGAAAATATTACTAAATAAATTAGGGGAAAACAGGAAGTAAGTTGGGATTCGAAAATAAGGAAAAGGAACTTAAATTTAAGCTTGCTGGAAGTTCACCCCAATATACATCAAATTGTTTGCACTTTTGGACTTTGGGTATTGTTGCTCTCTGTTCATTCGAGAAGGACCAGGGAAGGGTGAGAGTGAAGGAATAAGCTCTCTAACACTCTGCTCCACAAACTGTTCCATGGGCTGCTCCATCAGCTGTCCATGAACCACTCCAGCTGTCCCCACAAACTGCTCAGCTCCACTCCACTGCGCTCACTGCTCCAAACATCCTGCAAACTGCTCTGCCAGCCACTTAGCAATATATCATCAGGCTCCCCCCATAGTGAACACAGCACTCAGTGAGCTTGGCTCAGTAGCTTCAGCTCTTAGCGATTTCAGCTTGTAGTAGGGGAGCCCCACTGCTGGTGCACCCTTGGCCTAAAGTGAATTCAGCTCAGCAGCATTTAACTAGATTCCTAATTGAATCAAAATTAGCTTTGCTATTCAGCAGTGGAGAGAGAAGAAGGTGCAATTGGTGCTCCAGGCCCTCAAAAGGGGCCCATACCATCAGGTACACCCACCAGTCTCCAACCTTTCTCAATTCACCAGGTTTTGGAACTCATGTCCAGTGGTGAGCTGGGGCCAGTTCACATTGGTTCACAGGAACCGGTTGTTAAATTTAGAAGCCTTTTTACAACTGGTTGATCCAGGACAACTGGTTCTAAAAAAGCTTTTAAATTTAACAAAGGCTCAGGCAGCTGTCCACCCGGCCCCGGCCCCAGCCCCAGGTCCCACCCCTTCCTCCTCTGAACAATCAGCCCTCTTTCTCCTCCTTCTCCCTTGCTTCCCGCGAATTAAATGTTCACGGGAAGCCTGAAACAACGAGCAGACATGTAAGGTGGGCAGGGGGGGAGGACGCAAGGAGGGGTCCAGCCCGGCTCTGTGGCACTGGTCCCGGTGCTGGCTGAGAGACTCAGGCCCAGCTCGGGGAGTCAGGCCCCGCAGCACTGGTCCTGGTCCCAGCTGAGTGACTCCAGCCCAGCTCGGCCCAGCTCGGGGAGTCGGGCCCTGCGGCACCAGTTCCGATGCCGACCAAGCAGCTCTGGTCCTGCTCAGCCCAGCCTGGGCAGTCGGGCCCTGCGGCGCTGGTCCTGGTGCCGGCTGAGTGGCTCAGGCCTGGCCTGGGGAGTCCGGCCCCACGGCGCCAGTCCTCATCGTGGCCGAGTGGCTCCGACCTGACCCAGAGAGTTGGGCCCCGTGGCGCCCGTCCTGGTCCCAGCTGAGAGGCTCCAGCCCTGTCCGGGGAGTCAGGTCCCATGACGCTGGTCCCTGTGCCGGACGAGCAGCTTCAGCTCGACCTGGCCTGGCCTGGGGAGTCGAGCCCTGTGGCGCTGGTCCTGTCCAAGGAGACCTGGCCCCAGCCCCAGACAGTGTGGTAAGGGGGCAGGGAGAAGGGAGGGGGTGTTGGAAGAGGGCAGGGGAGTTCAGTGGGTTGTGGGGGGTAGATAGGGGTCGAGGCAGTCAGAGGGCAGGGAACAGGGAGATTGAATGGGGGCAAGGGACCCTGATGGGCAGTCAGGAAGGAGCAGGGGTTGGATGAGGTGGGGGGGGGTAGTCATGTCCCTCGTCTAGCAAGTGCTACTCAGTTGATAGTGAGACCCTCTGTCATAAAATCATTTCATAGTCCCTCATTCACATAATTAGAGTAACAACACTTTATTCCTCCTGCCCCAATAACAGAGAAATTGGGGATCCCACAGCTGTCAAAGTGACCATTTTAGGCTGCCATGGGCTATGCTAGGCGGAGTGGGTGTGCCTATGCAAACAAGAGCAGCCCCTGAAATTCTTTTCCACACTCACCATAATTCACCACTAGATGTCAGGGGAGAGCTCACTTTGACTCTGCTTACATGAGTGAGAGAGAGAAAGAGACCAAGTGTGAGTTGGGGAAGTGTGTGTGTTAAGGGAGGGGAGGGGAGGGTATGTGTGTGTGAGAGAGAGAAAGAGACCGAGTGTGTGTTGGGGAAGTGTGTGTGTTGGGGGAAAGTGAGTGTGTTGAATGCTGTTTCTTTAAGTATAGCACTCACTAGCCTGAACACTTGCTCAGACAGTAGCCAGAAGCAACCAATCCAGGTGCCCCCCATCCCCACACCCCAGCTCAGCAGAGATAGTACCCCGGCAGGGAAGGGGGACACCCTGACATCAGCCCCCTCTTCCCTCCCTGGCTTTGCACAGCACATCTTTCTTTTCCCCACTCCCCAGCAGCATCCCACCCTGCCTGCCTGCTGCTGTGATCCTAGTGCCAAGGAGAGCTCCATTCTGTGATTCCCTCTGAGTTCTACCACAGCCTCCTTTCCCCACAGACCAAGGAAACCCAGTCCCTCCCCTGTAGTCCAGGCAGGAGTGCCTTTGCAGGGAGCTGGCATGCTCAGCTGGGCAGCAATTTCAACACTTTCTGGGGCTTTGAAAGGGGAGGGGCACATGCCTGCGCAGCTGGATGCAGGGCAACAGAGTTGAAAACAGTGAGCAGAGCATTCAGAGTGAACATTGTGGGATACCTCCGGAGGCCAGTTTCAGTAATGTAACGAATTTAGTATCTTCACTGACATGTCTCTGCAACTACATTACAAAAAGCTCTATGCCTCTCCTTGAGGTAGTATTATTTTCTTGGCAAAGAAGAAGGGCTGTGTCAGTGGGAGGGGCATTGCAGTGTGCACATCACCACCATTTTGTCAACAAAAAGCTGCCTTTTGTCTACAAAACCGTGTAGTGTAGACAAACCCTTACTCTAGCCCCGTGGCTCTCAACCTTTCCAGACTACTGAACCCCTTTCATGAGTCTGATTTGTCTTGCACACCCCAAGTTTCACCTCACTTAAAGACTACTTGCGTACAAAATCAGACATAAAAATACAAACATGTCACAGCGCTCTAGTACTGAGAAATTGCTTCTTTTCCCATTTGGCCTGTATGAAATTTTAGTTTGTACTGACTTTGCTAGTGCTTTTTATGTAGCATGCTGTAAAACTAGACATATAGCTAAATGAGTTGATGTACCCACTGGAAGACCTCTGTGTACCCCCCAGGGATACACTCTCAAAGTCAATAAGCCCCGGCCCTTGGACAGGGCGGGCAGCAATAGTTCAGGCTCAGGCCTCCAGCGGGGCTGAGCAAACACAGTATCAGCCCAGGCCCTTGGACAGGCCGGGCAGTAATAGTTCAGGCTCAGGCCCCTAGCAGGGGCTGAGCAAACACAGTATCAGCCCGGGCCCTTGGCTTGGGCGGGGCACCAAACACAAGTCTAATTAGCTCTGGCCCTTTGGGTCAGGGCAGAGCAGTGGCAAAGTCAACGGGGCCCAGCCCTTGGTCCGGGCGGGGCACCAAACACGAGTCTAATTAGCTCTGGCCCTTTGGGTCAGGGCAGAGCAGTGGCAAAGTCAACGGGGCCCAGCCCGTGGTTTGGGCGGGGCACCAAACACAAGTCTAATTAGCTCTGGCCCTTTGGGTCAGGGCAGAGCAGTGGCAAAGTCAAAGGGGCCCAGCCCTTGGTCCAGGCGGGGCACCAAACACAAGTCTAATTCGCTCTGGCCCTTTGGGTCAGGGCAGAGCAGTGGCAATAGGTGGGAACAGGGGGAGTCTGCCACCCGGTTACGGGTGGCAGGGGGAACGCAGGCCCTCCCACTCCACTGCGTTCCAGCCTGGGGCCCTAGCAGCGGTCAAGACCCGCTGCGGTCACTGGGGATCCTGGCTGCAACACATTGACATGGGTTCGGGCCCTTCCGGAGCCAAACCAGGGTTGGGTATCCCCGGGCTACTTCCAACCTCCCCCTCTCTGGGTACCTGGTCCTTGCCGGCATCATCTGGTGGGTCCCAGACCATACCATAGGTTCCTCCAGGTACCGGTCGTGGGGAAGCTCAGGCCACTCCTCGGGATATCGGGAACACAGCAGGTCAGGCCGACGTTCCTCCGGGTACCGGGTCTGAGGCAAGTCCACACATACCCCAGTTGAGAGCCACTGCTCTAGTCCCCTTCAGCTCTTTATTGAACATTGGCTGATTCCTCTCAGGTGGGCTCCACCTCTAATCAGGGCTGGCTTGGCCCCAGGGTCTCCAGCCCAAGGGCATGTGACCCTGTCAGAGGCAAGGATACGCTGGTACAGTTAAAGTGGTGCAATTTCTATGTGTAGCCAAACCTTGACACATTTATTACTCACACTGGTTATGAAGAGGATAGATAACGGAAGGTATGACAACAAAAAGGACAGAAAGAGAAGACTTAGTTTAATTCTTTTATAGCAAGATGCTTTTGGTAATAGATACACAGTAATTGGGGTCACCGAGAAAACGGTAAAACATGAGAAGAAACTGGTGGGATACATCACCTGAAAGTGGAAGAAATTCTCAGCGCATTGGTTTGGCTATAAATGTACAGGCTGGGTTTTCCCATAAGAGGCTGATGTTAGGCACCCAAATCCTATGGACAGTGAATGGGAGTTGGGCTCCTAACACCTTTAGGTCCCATTATCAATTACAACTGGACATGGTGGAGCAGACAGTGCTCTGGACTAGGACTGTGGATAGTTGGTTTCTTTCCCTGTCCCTGTCACTTGCCCACTGAGTGACTCTGGGCAGGTAACTTCACCTCTTTTTGCCTTCATTTCCCAGCTATAATGTGAGGATAAGGATGTGGAGCTAAAGCTAGAGTCACAAAGCTTCCTCTTTAGGCTGAATCCCAGCATCAAGCCTCCTGGGATTCACAAAATCCTGCTCAACTGCCGGCAAACCTGTTAGGCAGCCAAGTGTTTGCAGTAAAAGGGGTGTACGCCTCTATGTCTCTGCCTCTGGACATGCCCCTTGCAGCCCCACATCAGGCACTTGGATGCCAAAGCCCCAGAGTGATGCCCAGACCTAGGGAAGATAGGCATTCCCCTGCCTGACTCGGCTGCAGGGCCCAATCTGGCAGGTGAAGTGCCCAGATGCTTTTGAAAATCCCACTGGGCCCAAGTATCCTGAAAAACTGGCTTAAATTGTTGCTGGAAGTGGGCAAATAATTGGCCTGGACTGGTGTCCTGTGTTTTGTGGCACAGGGTAGAGAGTTTCTTTTTACTTTTCTGTTCCTTTGGAAAGAAACCTGGAGATGAAATACACTAAGTAACAAAAGTTAATTATACAGTTGTCTAACATTGGAGTTCCATAGTGCTGTTACATCTCAATATTTTATAATGTAGGTTTTATATTTTTGTATGTGCATGTGTGTGTGTATAGAAGTGTCTCACCCTACAATGAATGAGTGATCAACATTCCGGCTGAGTCCATTTTCCCACACCCTGTCACTGAGCACAATCTTCTCTCATTGTCTGAACTTAGAACAACCACAAGTTCAAATCACCCACCAGTCTAGTAGTACCCTCTTGTGGGATCTCACATAGACCTCTTAAAACCTGTGCCTCCATTCTTTTTCGGATCTGTCTGTCTCCACTTTCTCCCAGAGCTGTGACTCTGTAAGAGCATGACATGAAGCCCAAGGAAGCTAATGGAAACACGACCCTGGACTACAGTAGGCTTTGGCTCAGGCCCCAAAACAGCCCATGCCATATCTGTTTTATTTTAACCTAAGGATTGTGATCAGTTAGCATTATCCAAACATGGATTTCCTGCAAGCTTTCCTCAGGGCCTCCTTAACCTCTTTGTTTCTCAGGCTGTAGATGAGGGTTTGACCAGGGGAGTCAGGACAGTGCAGACAACAGAGAGAACTTTCTTGATGTCTCTCAGTGTATTGGTTGTTGGGAACATATAAGCAATCAGTAGAGTTCCATAATACATGGTCACCACAATGAGGTGGGAGGAGCAAGTAGAAAAGGTCTTTTTCCTTCCCGTGGTGGAAGGGATTCTTAGGATGGTCACAATGACGCAGATGTAGGACATCAAGGTAAGTAGGAACGGGACCACTGAGAAAATCAAGCATAGTGTGAAAACCAAGATTTCCATCAGCTGAGGATCATTGCAGGAAAGATTTATCAGGGGGATAAGATCACAAAAGAAATGGTCAATATCTTTGGAGCCACAGAAAGTTAACTGGGATATTGACAAAGTTATTATGCCACTACATAGGAAGCCACCTATCCAAGAGCCAGCTGCAAGCTGGAAGCAAGACCTGCCACTCATTCGGGCTGCATAGTGCAGTGGTTTGCCTATGGCTAAATACCGATCATAAGACATCACCGATAAGAGAAGGCATTCGGTGGCAACCATAGAAGCAAAGAAATAATATTGTGTGAGACATCCACTGAATGAAATAGTCCTAACCTCAGTCAGGAGACTGGCCAGTATCCTAGGTAGGATGGTGGAGGTGTACCAGGTCTCCAAACACGACAAGTTCCCCAGGAAGAGGTACATGGGTGTGTGAAGGTACTGAATGACTACAATTAGCACCACAATGAGGATGTTCCCGGCCATGGTTGCAATGTAGACCACTAGAAACAGCAAGAAAAGAAGGATTTTCAGTTCAGGGAGACTGACGAATCCCAAGAGGATGAATTCTGTGATGGACGTTTCATTTCCCTGTTCTCGGTTCGCCATGGCGTTTGCCTATAGGAAAGAAAATTAACTCTGTGATATAAATGAACAACATTCACGCAATAAAATGGCAGTATTCTTTTCATCATCTCTCTCTGCTGGTTACTGGAACAATAACTGAGTGGAGAATGATGGCTAAGGGAGTGGAAATGCTATCTCTTGATCCCTGGGACAGATTTAATCTATGAGCAGTCTGCAGGTTAAACAAAACGTTAATCTCTCTGGAAACATATGTAATAACTTGAGAGATGTCATCATGCATTCAAATATTATACTAATGGGGCCGAGATACAACATAAACACAGATAGATATTGGTTTAAATAGTCACACATTTCACTTCCCGGTGTATCAAAGCAGAACCATGTCTTCTTATAGATTGGATTTCCACTGGCAGAAAGGGTCAGGATTTTGTATTTTAGAGGAAGCCACAACAAAGAAGCAAACCAAGCAACTAGGACTGGGATTTGCAGTGGTTGGTCAGCCAACTTCAAGTGAATTGCACTAGAAATGGGCTGCCTAACTCTATTAAACCTATTTGAAAATTTTTATCATCAGATAAATACCTGTCCTTCCCTAGGACAATATTTCGTTGTCCTGCAATTGGAACATTTTGTTCTCAATCAACAATTTTTTTCCCATTAAAATTGCAAATCAGAAATTTTTATCAGGTCTACATTTTCTTATTTTCTTCTTTATCTTTGGTTAAAAAAATGTATTAAATCTCTGTCTTGCTTTGTTTAAGACAGTCTAGTCTGCCACTATTAATTCTTATTAACTACTAAATAAGGACTTGATCCTGCATGGAGTTATGCATAGCATGAATTTTACAAATCAGGAATAATTTTTTTCAGTCTGAGCCTTCTCCTACTGAAGTAAAAGATAAAATTTCCACTGTCTTCAGAGATGGGGACCATTGATTTCAATGGAATTTGGACAACTAATGCCTTCAGTGTTCTTTAAAATGTATAGCTCGATTTGGCTGCTTTGATTTCAATCGATAGACATCGGTAAACGTTGATATCAGCTAACACATTGAAATCAACAACAGAAAATATCGATAACAGGTGGTGTCCGTGCAGCCTCTCCCCATGCCTTATGCCCGCAGAGATGGGTGTCATCGGCCCTGTGGCTGTGCAGGGATCCCTCTGCCCCCAGCTGTCCTGGGGTGAGTGAGTGAGCAGTGACAGCAGAGAGGCTGAGGGCTCCCTGAATGGCTGAATTGCTGGTGACACCCATCCCTGCAGGCGCAAGGTGCAGGGCAGATTGAAGTCCTGATGGGCCAGAGCCAAGACCCCCAGCCTTGGCTGTGATGGGATTTTTTGTTCCCAATAATAGCCAAATGAGTCAGATGCTGGACAGAATCAAAGGTCTTTGATACTTCATTCAATTCAATTCAATTCAATTCAATTCAACAAGGCTTTATTCAATGTGCACAAAGGGAGAGCCTTTGGTACAAAAATCAGCCAGAGTCCATCCCTCCAGTAAGGATCCCCTCCCATGGCTATTTTATAACACATGGCCGTTACATAACAAGTTACATAACACAAACCTCTAACCAATCATATTTAACTTTTCTATATATGTATTTGTTCATCACATGCTAATACTTCTCCACTCCACATGTTGAGCTCACTCTCCTCCCCTTGGCCTTTTCTAGAATCTTCCTAGGGTGGTGAGCCACAGCATGCTTCTTTATGCATACGTACCTTGTAAATCACATTTTGTTTAAAATGAACGCAAGCATATCCTTCAGCTGTGAGGTGGAGGATGAGTCAGTGTCTTTGGGGAAGGCCACCCCGCTGCTGTATGGCTTCTGTCCATGGATGGAGCCATTCAACTGGGGTGGCCTCTGCCATGACCTGGAGCTCATCATTCTTCAAAACTTTCTTTTTCAGGGTAACAATTCTTGTGGATAGGGAGAAGCAGTAGAGGTGGTATATCTTGACTTTAATAAGGCTTTTGATGCTGTCTCGCATGACCTTCTCATAAACAAACTAAGTAAATTCAACCTAGATGGAGCTATTATAAGGTGGGTGCATAACAGCTTGGAAAACCATTCACTCAGAGTAGTTATCAGTAGTTCACAGTCATGCTGGAAGGGCATAATGCATGGGGTCTGGATCTGGTTCTGTTCAATATCTTTATCAATGATTTAGATAATGCATAGAGAATACATTTATGAAGTTTGCAGACGATACCAAGCTGGGATGGGTTGCAAGTGCTCTGAAGGATAGGATTATAATTCAAAATTATCTGGACAAACTGGAGAAATGGTTAGAAGTAAATTGAATTAAATTCAATAAGGACAAATACAAAGTACTCCACTTACGAAGGAACAATTAGTTGCACACATACAAAATGGGAAATGACTGCCTAGGAAGGAGTATTGCGGAAAGGGATCTGGGGGTTATAGTGGATCACAAGCTAAATATGAATCAACAGTGCAATGCTGTTGCAAAAAAAGCAAACATCATTGGGGATGTATTAGCTGGCATGTTGTAAGCAAGACACAAGAAGTAATTCTTCCACTCAACTCCACACTGATTAGGCCTCAGCTGGAGCATTGTGTCCAGTTCTGGGTGCCACATTTTAGGAAAGATGCGGAGAAATTGGAGAAAGTCCAGAGGAGAGCAACAAAAATGATGAAACGACTAGAGAACATGACCCATGAGGAAAGATTGAAAAAACTGGGTTTGTTTAGTTTGGAGAAGAGAAGACAAAGGGGACATGATTTCAGTTTTCAGCTACATAAAAGATTGTTGCCAAGAGGCAGGAGAAAAATTGTTCTCCTTAACCTGTGAGGATAATACAAGAAGCAATGAGCTTAAATTGCAGCAAGGGAGGTTTACGTTGGACATTAGGAAAAATTTCCTAACTGTCAAGGTAGTTAAGCACTGGAATAAATTGCCAAGGCAGGTTGTGGAATCTGCATCATTGGAAATTTAAGAGTAGGTTTTACAGACACCTGCCAAGGATGGTCTAGATAAGACTTAGTCCTGCCATGAGTGCAGGGGACTGGACTAGATGATCTCTCAAGGGTCCCTTCCAGTTCTATAATTCTATGATTCTCCTCCACCTAACAACACTTGCCATGACCGTCTGCTCCACTGGGTTAGAGCAGCTGCCTTCCTTTCACCTTTCATCCTGGTGTCTTGGACCTCTTGGCAGTGCAGAGAGCCACCTGTATCTCTGCTATGACTGCTGGGAGCCCCTGGAATCCCTGCTGTCAACGCTGCCCTAGCCCTGACCCACACCCTACCTCCCACTGAATTTTTCTGCCACAATTAACATTGAGTTAAAAATAGAAAAAAAAACCCAATAAAAATCAATATTAGTCATCAAAATTGCAAACAAACAAATAAAAAACCCCAATGAATTCTGCCGTCTACTAATATCCAATGTTTCCTCCCCTAGCTCAGAGCACAAATATTGGCCGTGTTGTACCCACATTATCTCGTTAACCCTCTCCATGGCCCAGCAAGGTCTGTGCCAGAAAGAAAAGTAAAATCTTGTGTGTAGCAGCTAGGAAAGCTTTAAGTGCAATGTGGGATCCAGTGTTTGATGAGTTTGACTTGGGAAATGTTGGTTCAATTCCCTCTTTTGTCACAAACTCCTTGAGTGAACTTCAGGCCAGATTTCAAAAGCTCTGCAGGTACCTAAAATATACAATGGTGCCTGAGTTGGTACAGTACTTAACACCCATGGATTTCAAATCCCACTATGAGTGTCTCTGTCTTTAGGTGCTGAAATACCTCTATAAATCTTTCCTCTGGCTGTAAGGTCCCCATCTGTAAAGCTGGAATAATAGAACCTTATGGGGTGAAGGGAGGATAGCTACATTCAGTAGAGTGAGGTGCCCAGATGCCATTTTAATGGGGGGCAGATAAGGAACTAGGATAGCAGTGACATGACAGGTCTTTCCTTTATCGAAATTCTGTCATATTGCTTTGGATTGGGAGTTTGAGAGAGATAATTACCAATTCATCTTGGATTCCGATGGAATTAGTTACCTAGCAAACTTACATAACTTCAGAAACCTTAAGTTTCAAGAAGCAGGGAGGAAAAAGCTGATTTACCTCTAAGGCAGGTAAGTCACAAGCCAGAGTCTCTGTTTTCACCTCCTCAATGAGCTTGACATGGACCAGGATCCAGGTTATTCAGTCCATCTTCTCTGCCCATCTCATCCACATACTTCCATGTTCCCAGTAAAAGGAACATCTTAACCCAGAACACCTACTAAGGCTCTGTTGCCTTGTCTGATAAAGTGCCCTGTGCCTAATACCCTCCATCAAATGGGGAATGTCTTTTCTGATTCATTATATATCCTTCTGTGGCAAGGTGCAGTCTTCTGAGGCACGTCAGCTGTAGGGAATGTAACAGGCAAGGGAAACTTAGTATTAGGTTTATTTTTAGAAAATGTCGGTAGAGTCAAACTTCTAGTCTTCAAGGGAAAGTACCAGAGAGGGAAGAAACTTCTAATCCTAAAACAAATCTCTCTTTATTGGATGAATGCTATGGTGAATGTCAAGCAATAATGCATTAATTCTAGATATTACATCAGTGATTTTCAGAGCTTCCTGAGTGATTTAGGCACTGAATTTACATCTATTTCCCTTAGGCAGCTTTGAAAATCTCAGCATAGTTAGCTGAACTTTCTCTTTCTCTAAAAAACCTACTGGTGCCCTCAAGAGCATGAAACACAAGTACCCAGTCCCCATCTAATAAGCTTACGCAATCAGTTCAGGTAACATTTTAAAAAGTGTCTAAGTGGTTTAGGGGCCTAAATCCCATTTTCTAAAGTATGTTAGTTAATATGGCTTAGCAGTCTAAGTCTTCACTGAAAGGTAACAGGATTTAGTCTCCTAAGTCACTTCTGATGTTTGCTTGAGTGTTTTTGAAAAAGTTACCTGATTTCTAGTCAGATAAAATGCAGGGAAAAGAAGGTGCTTTACACATTCAGGTTGGGATTGTCAGAGGGGGTAATGTACACAATAAACACCCATCTCCCATGGCATTGCTATAAGAGTTTGGCACCTAACTCCCTTAGGTTTCTTGGAAAAGCCCAGACCATGGAAGCATGAAGGTCAGAGACCTGCGATTATAAAGTGCAAATAGTTTCTTCCCAAATCCCTGACAAGTTTAAGAGTTATGTGTATCTTGAATGACAAAGCAATTCTAAACATAGAAAATCTTGTATCATAACTAGAGGTCTCTAATTGGAATCTTAGGGAGTTTGATAACCAAAAGAACAGTATTGATTCCACCTCGTAAAGGACAGTGTTATACATTCACTCTAGCCAATTCATGGTCTGATTTGGGAACAGTCAATATAATCCTTTCAGTTGTATGTATTGCAATATATTCTGCAACTACACCCCAAAACTGTCCTTTTTCACCATGTAGTTTCTGACATACTGTCACTTCTTGCTCTGAAGGAGTTTTTGTTCCAGCCTTAATAGAAGAATACAAATATACATTTAGTTCTGAAAGCAAAACAAACTAGAAGACTGTCAGAAATGTTCTAATTATTACTTAGACCCAGTCTACACTAGTCTGTTATTTCTGAATTAGCCGAGTTAATTAAAAAAAAAAAATTCTGTTCACATGACCAAACCGGCTTTTTCGATTTAAATGGCTCTTTAATCTGATTTTTGTATTCCACCTCGGCAAGTGGAATAATGCTTAAATCGACATTGCAATCCTGGGTTAAAGGTATTGTGGAAGCAATTCAATGTTATTGACCTCCGAGAGCTATCCCAGAATGCTCCCTTGTGACCGCTCTGGACAACACTCTCAACTCCGATGCACTAGCCAGGTGGGCAGGAAAAGCCCCGGGAACTTTTGAATTTCATTTCCTGATTGGCCATCATCAGTACAGGTGACAGTCAGCACAGCCCACCCTCACAGGCCACCATGCAGAGTCCACCATCACAAGAGATCACACGGTCCCAGATTCACAGACAAGCTCCAGCATGGTCCAGACAGGAGGTACTGGATCTCATCACATGTTGGGGAGACGAGTCTGTTATGGCAGAACTATGTTCCAAAAAAAGGAACACAAATACATACATTAAAGTCTCCAGGTCCAGGATGGAAAGAGGCTATCTAGGAACACAGAGCAGTGTCATACAAAAATCAAGGAGCTCAGGCAAACGTACCAAAAAGCCAGGAAGGCGAATGGGTGCTCTGGGTTACAGCCCCATACATTCCACTTTTACCATGAACTCCATGCAATTATGAGGGGTGATGCCACCACTACCTCACCACTGTCCATGGACACCTGCAAGGGGGGAGTTGCACGGATGAGGAGGAAGAGTCATTGGAGGATGAAGAGGAGGAGGAGGACAGTGCACAGGCTGCAAATGGGGAGTCCATTTCCCCCCTTAGCCAGAAACTATTCTTAACAGTGGAGCCAAGAGCCTATCCCCACTCCCAAGGTGACCCTGGAGAAGGTATTTCTGGTGAGTGACAGCCTGATCGGGGCCACATTGTGGGTGGGTGTCGGGGGTCGGTTGTGCAAAGTGGTCATCCCAGAGAGCCCACAGGCCCTCCTTTTATATGGCAAACCCACCAGGCATTGCTTGCTATGGGAAAGGAGGCCCAGCAGTTTGAAAGCATTGAAATGAATGTAGAAGAAGCAGAACCCTGCGTGCCCCTAGGCTGCCTGCAAGCTGAATTCTGTTGCCTGGCCATGTGTGATGGCTTACTCACACCAAACTGTCCCCTTTGTTCTCTGAAATGAATCTTTTAAAAGACTACCCTCCCTTTTGCTCCTCCTGCAGGTGCAAATGTTTCAACGTGGCCTCTATCTACTCTGTCTCAAAGGCTGGTCCAGTTTAGAAGGCAGAAAAAATGAGCTCAGGATGCAGGGCCGCCCAGAGGATTCAGGGGGCCTTGGGCAAAGCAATTTTGGGGGCCACTTCCATAAAAAAGTTGCAATACTATAGAATACTATATTCTCATGAGGACTTGGGGCAAATTGCCCCACTTGCCTTCCCCCCCCAGGCAGCCCTGTTGAGAGGACACGTTCGCAGTGCTCATGCAGTCCTCCCACACTGATAGGGCTCAGCTGAATAAGTGGAGGCAAACAATTGTGGAGTCCCATAAAGCATTACAGGAACATGATGAGAGCAGGCAGGATGCTATGGTCAAGCTCATGGGGGAGCAAACTGACTTGTTGCCCTGTATGGTGGATCTAATGCGGGAAAGGCAGCAAGATCACAGACTGCTGTTGCAGCCTCTGTATAACCACCCTCCCTCCTCCCCAAGTTCCACAGCCTCCTCAGCCAGATGCCCAAGAACATGAGAGGAGAGGCTACAGGGACCCACACACTCAATCCCAGAGGATTGTCCAAGCACCAGAAAGCTGGCATATGTGAAATTTTGATTTGGTTTCTGGACTTGTCTCCCTCCTCCTCCACCCCCCTAAACCAATACTCCCCTCCCTCAGTCTACCTTCTGATTTCTCTCAATGTGTTGTGCAACAAATAATAAAGAACAGCTTTTAAACAATTTTGACTTTATTTCCTTTCATATATATAGGGGGCAAGTAACCTCAAGAGAAACAAACACAACTGTCACACTGTACCCTGGCCAGTCATGAAACTGGCTTTCAAAGCTTCTCTGATGCTAAGTGCGCCCTGCTGTGCTCTTCTAATCACTTTGTTGTCTGGCTGTGTAAAATTGGCAGCCAGGCGAGTTGCCTCAACCTCCAACCCCGCCATAAACATCTCCTCCTTACTCTCACAGATATTGTGGAGCACACAACAAGCAGCAATAACGTTGAGAATATTGGTTGTGCTGAAATCTAACCAAGTCAGTTAACTGCGCCAGCGCCCTTTCAAACATCCAAAAGCACATTCTACCACCATTTTCCACTTGCTCAGCCTATATTTGAACTGCTCCTGACTACTGTCCAGGGTGCCTGTGTAAGGCTTCATGAGCCGTAGCATTAAGGGGTAGGCTGGGTCCCCAAGGATAACGGTCGGCATTTCAACATCTCCAACAGTAATTTTCTGGACTGGGAAGTGAGTCCCTTCCTGTAGCTGTTCAAATAGACCAGAAATCCTAAAGACGTGAGTGTCAAGCACCTTTCCTGGCCATGCCACATTGATGTCAGTGAAATATCCCTTGTGATCCACCAGTGCTAGCAGTACCATGGAAAAGTACCCCTTGTGGTTTATGTACTGGCTGCTCTGGTGTGCCGGGGCCAAGATAGGGATATGGGTTCCATCTATCACCTTGCCGCAGTTAGGGAACCCCAGGGCATTAAAGCCATTCACAATGATCTGTACATTTCCCGAAGTCACCACCCTTAATAGCAACTGGTCAATGATTGTGTTGGCTACTTGCAGCATGTCATAGCATTCCTTCTCAGATCTGAACCTTAGAGTTCAGAAAATGAGATACTAGCACCTGAATCCTCTAAGCTTAATTACCAGCTTAGATCTGATAGCGCTGCCACCACCCCAAAATATAGTGTTTTGGGGCACTCTGACCTCCCCAGCCTTCCCTGGGGACCCCAAGAACCCAGATCCCTTGGGTTCTTAAAACAAGGAGAAATAAACCATTCCCCCACCTTTCCCCCTCCCAGATTTTCCCTCCCTGGGCTATCCTGAGAGATACTGATCCAGCCTCTTAAATCACCATACAGAGAAGCATGTCCCTTCCTTTCCACAAAGAAGCAAACAGATTCAAGGAAAACAAAGAGAGATTCTATCTCTCCCACTCCCGTCTCCCCCCCCCCAACTGTCCTGGTGAGTTATCCCAATCCCCTGGAATAACACAAGGGAAACAAGGGAAAAAAATCAATCAGGTTCTCTAAAAAAAGAAATCTTTTAATAAAAGAAAGGAAAAAGTAAAGAATTATATCTGTAACTTTAAGATGTAAATATTACAGGGTCCTATAGCTAACAGACACCTGAAAGAGACTTTCCCCCCAGTACCAATACAAATCAAAATATTCCCAACAACTACACATATAAAAGTTAACCAGCCAGATCCACAATAGCAAATAGAGTAAAACAATCAAAAAACTTAAACCGCCTATTTTTACTTACTATTTGAAAAGAAACTTAGAAAGCCTGTAGTAACGTCTGGTCTCTCTCAGATCCTCCGAGAGAAGAACACACAATGGACAAAGAACACACACAAAATCTTCCCTCCGCCCAAATTTAAAAGTATCTTGTCTTCTGATTGGTCTTCTGGTCAGGTTTCCCGTTCCTTGCTTGTAACCCTTTACAGGTACAAGAGACATTAACCCTTAACAATCTGTTTATGACACAGCACTGCAGCCTGTACAGTAGGTTTGCCCACTCTAAACTGATTCCTGACTGACCGGTAGCTGTCAGGCTTTGCAAGCTTCCACAGTGCTATGGCCACTCGCTTCTCAACTGTGAGGGCTGCTCTCATTACGGTGTCTTTGCTCTTCAGGGCAGGGGAGAGCAAGTCATAAAGTTCCATGAAAGTGGCCCTACGCATACGAAAGTTTCTCAGCCACTGGGCATCATCCCAGACCTGCAATACTATGCGGTCTCATCAGTCTGTGCTTTTTTCTCGGGACCAGAATCAACGTTCCACTGCATGAACCAGGCCCTATACCACCATACTGTCCCAATCACCACATGCCATGCATCTAGGAATATTTGTGTCTATGTTCTCATCAGTTTAGTAATCACCCTGTCTTCGCTTCCTGGCCCAGTTTTTCAGGTACTGCACATACTATTGGATAATGCCTGGGGTATTTACAATGATTAAAACTGCAGTGGAAATCTGAGCGGGCTCCATTCTTGCCGCAGTATGGCGCTTGCATGGGTAATCATGGAAAAAGGATGCGAAACGAGCTCTTTGGTTCAAGATGGCAGATAAAAGGTGGCAAATGGTTGTCTTCTGTAGCTTTCATGGAGTCAGGAATCTCGCTAGAACTTCAAGAGTGGGAGAGCAGAGTTTGCAGCAGAAAATGGAGCAGAGTTTGTGGCAAAAGCTGTGCAACTCTGTTCACGAAGGCCGAAAAATTGCGGGGATTTGTTACCGTCTGTAGCTTCCATGGGAGCCCAGGACAGACAACATGGAAAAAGAGGAGGAAGAGGTGTGGATCTGTTCACGGTAGCCAAAAAAAGGCAGGAAATGGTTAACTGAAAGAGTACATAGAAAGACGAGAGAACATGCAAGGTGGTACCAGGAGACAGGCAGTGCACCGTGCTGCACCATCTGCTTGCAGCATGGCGTCTACTGTAGCTTTCATGGTGAGAGGAGCAAGTGATGGCACACACCCAGAAAAACGTGAGAGCATGATTTTGCCCCATCACACACTGGGAGCTTAACCCGTAATTCCAATGGAAGACAGAGACTGCAGGAACTGTGGGATAGCTTCCCACAGTGCACTGCTCTGACATTCGATGCTAGCCTCAGTACTGTGGATGCACTCCGCCAAACTCACGTGCTTTAGTGGGGATGCACAACAATGAATATATAAAATCGCTTCCGAAAATTCAAATAAAATACGTTCAAATTAATTTTGTACAGTAGATGTATCCTTAGTCCTGGCTGGAGTGCAGGGGACTGGACTAGGTGACCTGTTGAGGTCCCTTAAAGTCATACTCTTCTATGAGTCTATGAATGGGAAAGACAGTTGCCTTGGATTATAGGAATTTGTTTCAAAGTCATGAATGTACTGATGTATTTTCACAGGGACTCACTCCCATGAACTCTTCACCCAAACTTTGCACCAGTTTAACTATTTTGGTTAGAGCTGTGACTTTGTTACCTCTAGTGCAGACATAGTTTTCCTATAAAAAGATGCCTTATACCGGTATCGCTTATTCCCCTTCCCATATGTGAATGAGCTATGCCGACATGAGCACCTTTACATCAGTATAATAGCATCCAGTCGGTGTAGGTGATGGGACACCTCATGGGGCCCCGGAGGACTCAGGGCAGCCCAGAAAGCAGCCCCTCAACTCAGTTTCCCTTCTTCGTTCCCCATATAATGGAGGAATTCCCCTAGCCTCAAGGTTTTCCCTGCAGCAGCCTCTCTCAGTCTCTCAAGTCTCACTTCAGCCTCCTGAGCTGGCCCCCTTCTGCCCTTTATTGCACATTGTCTGATTCCTCTCAGTGGGGCATCTTTTCTAATCAGGGCTGGCTTGGCCCCAGGATCTCAGACTAGGGCACATGGCCCTGTCATAGGCAGGGATAGGCTGATACAGTTAAAGTGGTGCAACTTCTATGTGCAGACAAACCTTCACACATGTATTCTTCACACTGGTTATGAAGGGGATAAATAACAGGAGGTATGACAACATAGACGACAGAAAGAGAAGAGTTAGTTTAGTTCTTTTATTGCATGATGCTTTTGGTAACAGACACAATTATTAGGGTCTCCCAGAAAATGGTAAAACATGAGAAGAAACTGGTGGGAAACATCGCCTTAGAGTGGAAGGAATTCTCAGGGCATTGGTTTGGCTATAAATGTACAGGCTGGGTTTTCCCATAAGAGGCTGATGTTAGGCACCCAAATCCTATGCACAGTAAATGGGAGTTGGGCACCTAACCACACTTAGGTGCCATTGTCAATTACAACTGGACATGGTGGAGCGGACAGTGCACTGGACTAGGGCTTTGGATGACTGGTTTCTATGCCTGTCCCTGCCCTAGCCCACTGAGTGACTCTGGGCAGGTCACGTCACCTCTTTCTGCCTTCGTTTCCCAGCTATAACGTGAGGATAAGGATGTGGAACAGGGCTAGAGTCACAAAGCTTCCACTTTAGTCCCCTGAATCCCAGAATCCAGCCCCCTGGGATTCACACAACCCTGCTCAGCTGCCTGCAAACCCTGTAGGAAGCTATGTGTTTGCCTTAAAAGGGCCATAGGCCTCTATGTCTCTGCCTCTGGACATTCCCCCTGCAGCTCACACCAGGCACCTGGCCGCTGAGGCCCCAGAGCGATGCACGGACACAGGGAAGATAGGTGTTCCCGTATCTGGCTTACCTGCTGGGCTCAATCCAGCAAGCGAGGTGCCCAGATACTTTTGAAAATCTCACTGGGCACCTAAGTATCCTGAAAAACTGGCCTTAAATCATTGTTGAAAATAAGCAGCCTAGGCTGGTGTCCTGTGTCCTGTAGCACAGGTTAGAGGGTTTCCTTTTGCTTTTCTGTTCCTTTGGAAAGAAACTTGGGAATGAAAGACACTGAGAAACAAAAGTTAATTATAGAATTGCCTAACACTGGGGTTCTACGTGGACATTGCAACACTATATTTTTATAATGTAGGAATCACACGTTTTGTGTGTGTGACTATGTGTAGAATTCTCTCACTCTACAATGAGAGAATGCTCAGCGTTCCCACTGAGTTCATTTTGCTCGCACCCTCTAACTGGGCACAAACTCCCCTCATTGTTTGAAATTTGGGCAGCCAGAAGTTCAAGTCTCCCACCAGCCCAGTAGTACCCATCTGTGGAATCTTATAAAAGTCTCCTAAAAAGAATAGGGTCACAGGATTAAAGAGGTCTTTCTGTCTCCACTTTCTCCCATGGCTGTGACTCTAAGAGCATGACACAAAACCCAAAGAAATAAAGGGGAACATTTCCTTGGACTACAGCAGGCTTCGGTTCAGGCCCCAAGCCACCCTATGGTATGTCTATTTCATTTTAACTTAAGGAAACTGATTAGATAGCATCGTCCAAACATGAATTTCCTGCTAGCTTTCCTCAGGGCCTCCTTGATCTCTTTGTTTCTCAGGCTGTAGATGAGGGGATTAACCAGAGGAGTCAGGACAGTGTAGATGACAGAGAGAACTTTCTTGAAGTCTCTCAGTGTGTTGGTCGTTGGGAACATATAGGCAATCAGTAGAGTTCCATAATAAATGGACACTACAATGAGGTGGGAGGAGCAGGTGGAAAAGGACTTTTGCCTCCCAGTAGTGGAAGGGATTCTTAGGATGGTCACAATGATGCAGATGTAGGACATCAAAGTAAGTAGGAATGGGACCACTAAGAAAATCAAGCATAGTGTTAAAGCCAACATTTCCATCAGCTGAGGATCATTGCAGGAGAGATTTACCAGAGGGATAAGATCGCAAAAGAAATGGTCAATATCTTTGGAGCCACAGAAAGTTAACTGGGATATCGACAAGGTTATTATGCCACTACATAGAAAGCCACCTGTCCAAGAGCCACCTGCAAGCTGGAAGTATAACCTGCCACTCATACGGGTTGCATAGTGCATTGGATTGCATATTGCTAAATACCGATCATAAGACATCACTGATAAGAGAAGGCATTCCGTGGCAATCAAAGAACCAAAACAAAAATATTGTGTGAGACACCCACTAAATGAAATGGTTCTGTTCTCAGTCAGGAGACTGGCCAGCATGCTGGGCAGGATGGTGGAGGTGTAGCAGGTCTCCAAGCAGGACAAGTTCCCCAGGAAGAAGTACATGGGGGTGTGAAGGTGCTGATCAGTCACAACTAGCACTATGATGAGGATGTTCCCAGCCATGGTTGTAATGTAGATCAAGAGAAACAGCAGGAAAATAAGGATTTCCAGATGAGGAAGAGTCCCAAATCCCAGGAGGTTGAATTCTGCTACGGACGTTTGATTTCCCTTTTCTGGGTTCGTCATAGGTTGTGTCCACGGGAAGGAAATTCACTCTAGGATATAAATGAAGAACATTCACTCAATAAAATGTCAGCATTGTTTTCATTGTCCCTGCAGCTGGCTAACAGAACAATAGCTGATTAGAGAGTGGAGGCTAGGGGAGGGGAAATGGGGAAAATGCCATCTCACTTGACCCCGGGGGACAGATTTGATATATGAGCACACTGCAGGTTAAACAAAATGTTAATCTCTCTGGAAACCTGTGTAATAACTGGACAGATCACACCAAGCACTCAAGTACTGTGGTGATGGGGCTCATGTACAACAGTACAGGAACACAGATAGATATTGATTCCAACTGTCACAAGTTTTACTTCCCGGTGTATCAAAACAGAGCAGTGTCCTTTGAGAGGTTGCAGTTCCACTGCTGAAATGGGTCAGGATTTTTTATTTTAGGTGAAGCCACAGAAAAGAAGCAAACCAAGTAAATAAGACTGGGGTTTGTAATGTTTGAGCGGCCAACTCCAAGTGAGTTGCAGTGGAAATGGAAATAACGCTAACCCTAACTCTATTAGCACCCTTTGCAAGTTTTTATCCTAAACAGACAAATACCTGTTGTTCCGTAGGACAATATTTCATTGTCCTGTAGCAGGACACTCTACACAGAGACCCTGTACTATTGTATTTTCCCCATTTCCCCTCATTATTCATTAAAAATAAACAAATAAACCAAAAACCCTCTAGCTAGAAACCACTATTATAGCTTGAAATTTATCCTCTATTGCAAGAAAAAAATCTGTATAAAATTTGAAATCTTTATAAAAAGTGTTCTATTTTCATATTATGAGAGTGGTGTGGAACCCAAATTTCCCTTTAATTGTCAAGTTCATGATTTCAAAATGTTGGTTTTTATTCCAATTTTATCTTTAAAAAATTAATTATCTATTTTTAATTTGATTTCTTGATTTTCATTTTATATTATTTTTATGTTATTTTATATTTGTATTGTATTTTCTTGGACACAATAATTACATTTTTATAATAATTTAAATTTTCTATTTTAACATTTTATAAAACTATATAACCACTTTTTTTCCAAAGCAAAATTTTGTAGAAATTGGTGTGTTCCCATTGAACATTTTGATCATGAACGAATGACTTCTGATGCAAAAATGTAGGATCAGATTTTTTTTTCAGGTCTACATTTTATTCTTTTCTTCTTTAACATTGGTTAAATAAACATTAATTTTCTCTCTCCCTTTTTGTTTGTGGCTGTCTAGTCTGCCATTACTAATCCTTATTAACTGCTAAGTGAGGATAAGATCCTACCCAATGTTAATTTTACAAACCAGAATATTTCTGTTCAGTCTGAGCCTTCTCTTGAAGTCAAAGATAAAATTTCCACTGACTTCAGGGACGAGACCCTTTGATTTCAGTGGGGTTTGGACAGCTAACGCCTTGAGCCTTCTTTGACACTTGCAGCTCGGCTCGGAAGGATTCGGTTTCAGTCGCTGGACATCAGTAAATGTTGCTATCTACTGAGACACTGAAATCAACAGTAGAAATGATTGGTCACAGGCGGCATTATCGCAGCCTCCCTCGCGCCGTGCTCCAGCAGGGATGAGAGTCACCAGACCCGTGGCCAGGCAGGAACCCTCCGCCCCCAGCTGTCACTGGGGTGAGTGAGTGGGGCAATGTCAGCTGAGATGCACAGAGCTCCCTGCACAGCCGTGGGGCTGGTGACACCCATCCCTGGTGTCAGATGCAAGGCGCAGGGCAGGCTGCGGTCCTGGCAGAACAGAACAGAACAGAGACCCCCCCAAGGCTGGGCTGTGAGAAAGAAGAGTCTGTGGCTATTGGGGAGGCCACCTCGGTGCTGGATGGCTTCTGCCCGTTGAGGCAGCCAGTCGGGGAGGGCTCCCCATCAGCTGGGGACTTGTTATCCTCCTCCTCCTCCTCCTAGCCCTGGCTATGGATCTCTGCTCCACTGGGCCAGGGCAGTTACCTTCTCTGTCCCTTGCACCTTGGTGGTGCACGGAGCCACCAGTATCCTATTGGTCAATGCTGGGAGCCCCTGCAGCCCGGCTGTAAGCGCTGCCTGAACCCTGACCCCACCCCCACCCCCTGCTGAATTTCCTGCAACAGTAAAAATTAAAACAGTTTAAAATGGGGGAGGGGTGTTAATAAAAATCAACATTAGTCATGAAAACTGGAGGCGGGGGGGGGAGGGGGAATGGATTCTGCCAAGCAAATTTATTGCCAATGTCTCCTCCCTAGCACTGAGCACAGCAGGAAACATCAGCTCTGCTCCACCCAAAACATCTCCCTGACCATCTCCATGCCCCAGCGAGGTCTGAGCCAGAAAGAAAAGTGAAATCCTGTGCATGGAGGGAAGCTTAAAGCGGAATAAAGGATGTTCCAGTGTTTGAGGAGCTCGTCTTGGACTTGGGCAATGTTAATTCAATTCCCTCCCTAGTCATAAACTCCTCATGTGACTTTCAGGCCAAATTATCAAAGCTCTCTAGGTACAAAAAATGCTTATTGGTCCTTGAGTAGTAAGTGCGGCACCTAACACTCATCAATTGCAAATCCCACTTGGGGCTGTGTGTGTGTCTTTGGGTTCTGAAACACCTCTATACATCTGTCCTTCTGGGTGTCAGGTCCCTGTCTTTAAAGCAGGGATAATAGCACCTCATAGGGCGATGGGAGGATAGAGACATTAAAGACAGTAAGGTGCCAGATACCACGGTGATGGGGGCCAGATGAGGAGCTAGGATAGCAGGAACCTGACAGATCTTTCCTTTTTCTGAAATATATTATTATGCTTTGGGTTGGGAGTTTGAGAGAGATCATTGCCCATTTCCCCTTGGATTTCCATGGAATCCGTTATCTAGCACAATTATATTGCTTCAAAAACCTCGAGCTTCAAGAAGCAGGGAGGAAAAGGCTGGTTTACCTTTAAGGTGGGTCAGTCACAAGCCAGAATCTCTTTTGTCATCTTCTCACTCATCATTTCAGAGACCAGGATCCAGGTTATTCAGTCCATCTTCGCTTCCCACCGCATCCACCTGCTTTCATTTACCCAGTAAATAGAATATCATAACCTAGAAAAGCTACTGGGGCTCCGTTGCCATGTCTAGTAACTTGCCCTGCGCATCATACCCTCCACCAAATGGAGAACGTCTTCTCTGATTCGTTATATAGCCTTCTGTGACAAGGTGCAGTCTCCTGAGACACCTCTGCTGTGGGGAATGTAACAAGAAAGGAAAAGTTGATATTTGGTTTACTTTTAGAAAACATCAGTGGAGTCAAACTTCTAATCTCAAAGGGAAAAGTCCTGGAGAGGGAAGAAACTTCTAACCCTAAAATAAATCTCTCTTTTTATTGGGTGAATGCTATGGTGACTGTCAAGAAATAAGGCATGAATTCTAGATTTTACATCTGAGATATTCAGAGCTGCCTAGGTTTAGATTCTGAGTTCCCACCCAATTCCCTGAAGCCGCTTTGGAAATCTCAGCATAGTTAGCTGAGCTTGCACTTTCTCTAAACAAACCTCCTGTTGCCCTCAAAAGCATGAAACACAGGTACTTAATCCCCATCCAATAAGCTTACTCAATCAGTTCAGGTAACATTTTAAAAATCATCTCAATGATTTAGGAGTCTAAATCCCATTTTCAAAAGTTTCTTAGTTTCTAAAGCTTAGCAGCCTAGGTCTTCACTGAAGGTCAACAGATCTTAGGCTCCTAAATCACTTTTGATGTTTGCTTAAGTGTTTTTGAAAATGTTACCGGATTGTTACTGAGATAAAATGAAGAGACAACAACGTGCTTCACTCATTTAGGCTGGGGTAATGTACACAATAAACATGCAACTCCCATGACATTGCTATGAGAGTTTGGCACCTAACTTCCTTAGGGTTCTTGGAAATGTCCAGACCATGGAAACATGAAAGTCAGAGATCTGAGATTATAAAGTGCAAATAGTTTCTTCCCAAATCCCTGACAAGTTTATGGGTCATGTGGATCTTCAGTGCTACAACAATTCTACATATTAGATAATCTTGTACCAGAACTAGAGCCTCTAATTGGTCTGTTAGAGAGTTTGATAAGCAGCAGAACAGCACATATTCCATCCCATAAAAGACAGTATCATCCATTCACACTAGTCAACTCATGGTCTGATTTGGGTACAGTCAATACAATCATTGCACTTGTGTGTATTGCAATACATTCTACAACTAGACTCCCAAACTGTCATTTTTTTGCATGAAGCTTGACATACTGTCACTTCTTGCGCTGAAGGAAATGATTGTTCCAGCCTTAATGGAAGAATACAAATATTCACTTATTTCTGAACGCAAAACAAACTAGAAAATTGTTATTCCCAGTCCTCTTCTTGGATAGACCTGGATCTTCACACACCCTTGCAAACATTTTTATTTCCAAGTTTATTGACTCTTAATCACTCTACTTGTTACGTAGTCCTGCCATGAGTGCAGATGACTTGATTAGATGACCTATTGAGGTCCTTTCCAGTCCTATTTGATTTGGTGAATGCAAAGGACAGTTAACTTGAATTATTGGAGTAGCTAGATGCAGGGCAACAGAGATGAAAATGGTGAGCACAGCGTTCAGGGTGGGCATTGTGGGATACCTCTGGAGGCCAGTTTCAGTGATGTAACTAACACAGTGTCTATGCTGACACTGTGTCGCTGTAACTACATCATTTCTCCCTGAAGTGGTTTATTTTCTCGGCAAAGCAGAAGAGTTGTGTCAGTGGGAGAGGCATTACAGTGTGCACACCACCACTGTTTTGTTGGCAAAAAGCTGCTTTTTGTCTATGAAACTGTGTAGTATAAACAAGGCCTTACTCTTGCCTAGTGGCTCTCAACCTTTCTAGACTACTGTACCCCTTTCATGAGCTTGATTTGTCTTGTGCACCCCAAGTTTCACCTCACTCAAAAACTACTTATGCACAAAATCAGACATAAAAATACAATTGTGTCATGGCACTCTAGTACTGAGAAATTGCTTCCTTTTTCATTTGGCCTGTATGAAATTTTAGTTTGTACTGATTTTGCTAGTGCTTTTTATGTAGCATGCTGTAACACTAGGCAAATATCTAATTGAGTTGATTTACCCCCTGAAAGATCTCTGTGTGCCCCCAGAGATACACATACCCTTGTTGAGAGCCACTGCTCTAGCCCCCTTCTGTCTTTTATTGAACATTGGCTGATTCCCCTCAGGAATTCCATCTCTAATCAGGGCTGGTTGGCCCCAGGCTCTCCAGCCCAAGGGCATGTGGCCCTGTCAGAGTCAGGAATATGCTGGCACAGTTAACGTGGTGCAACTTTTATGTGTAGTCAAGCCTTGACATGTATTCCTCACACTGCTTATGATGTGGGTAGATAACGGGAGGTATGACAACAAAGACGGCAGAATGAGAAGAGTTAGTTTAGTTCTTTTATTGCATGATGCTTTTAGTAACAGAGACACAATTTTTAGGGTCACCTAAAAAATGGTAAAACATGAGAAAGAACTGGTGGAAACATCGCCTGGGCATGGAATGAATTCTCAGGAGAGTGGTTTGGCTATAAATGTATAGGCTGCATTTTCCCATAAGAGGTGATGTTAAACACCCAAATCCTATGGACAGTGAATGGGAGTTGGGCACCTGAAGGGCCAAAATCCATTTGCTGTGGATGTAAAATCTTAACTACAGTTTCTGCTAAGAACTTTTCATATAGGCCCGGATGAAGACTAGCTAACAAAGAACAGTACGTAGCTAAGAGAAAGCTGGGTAAATAGATAACCTTGTGTGTTTCAAGTCAGTGAGCAGAGTCAGCATAACTCCAGATATAACTGGGCATCCTTATTGCAAATTATAGACACATGAGAAAGGCCTCACGGTTACTCCCTAACGCAGGGTGGAGATAGTGGTACAATACCCCTCAGATACCAGACAGAGTTCAGGGAGAGACCTAATATAATTAACATAAGTTATGACACCCTCTCCTCACAGATGGATGCCAATCCTAGCCCACAGAAATGCAAGGGTAAATGTATAAACAATTGTTATTGTTAACTACTAATTACTGCTTTTTTGCTTTAAATTTCCAGGAATGTACCTGTTGGTCAACCAGGAGAGCTGCTACCTAATTCCCCATGACCCTAAAATTAGGATTTAACCTATACACTTTAATAGACATAGTTTGAGGGTAATTCCCTATGTGTCAGCAATATGTTAATTTGGGCCATGGATGGAGCCATTATGTAATCTTTTAGACCATTGGCTTATCATGTTTATCTTGTCTTGCTGATAGAACCTATTCAGGGGCTTGGGAAAACCCATCCCTAGTTGTTTCTCTCCTTCCAATGAGCACCTTATATAATCTATTGTAATTAATTGTTCTGTAGTGTCTCTGAGCCTGATAAGCTCCACCACCGCTGTGTGTAACAAACTCCTGTGCTTGACTCTCCATGGCGTGGATTACTATTCCTTCAGCACCCAACACCCTTAGGTGCCATTTCCAATTACAACTGGACACAGTGGCGCAGTGCATTGGATTAGGGCTCTAGATAACTTTTTTCTATGCATTTCCCCACCATTAGCCCACTGAGTGAGTCTGGGCAGGTAACGTCACCTCTTTCTGCCTTCGTTTCCCAGCTATAACATGAGGATAAGGATGTGGAACTAGGGCTAGAGTCACAAAGCTTCCACTTTCAGCACCAGAATCCAGCCCCTTGGGATTCACAAAACTCTGCTCAGCTACTGGGAAACCCTGTAGGCACCTAAATTTTTACTTTAAAAATGTCATAAGTCCCAATGTTTCTGCCTTTCAACATGCCCTCTGCAGCCTCTGTCATAACATTTCTTCCCAGATCTGGACCTTAGCGTCCAAAATATGGGTGTTAGCATGAAACCTCCAAACTTAATTACCAGCTTGGATCTGATAACGCTGCCACCAATCAGGAATTTGTAGGGTCCTGATACCCTCTGGTCCCCCCAAACCTTTTCAGGGGACCTCAAGACCCAGACTCTATGAGTCTCACCCCCTCCAGGTACTCCCTCCCTGGGCTCCTGGAGAATATACAGATTTGAGCTCCGTGAATCTAAACAAAGGGATTCCACCCTCCCTGCTTCCAGTCCTGGAAACACAAGTACCGAGAGGTATAATTTACACAAAGGGATTCCACCCTCCCTGCTTCACCCAGAGGGTATGCAAAGTCAAGCTAGTAAATCTAGCACAAAGAGATTTCCCTCTCCCTTCGTCCCTTAGCCTTTACCAGTGAAAAAACTCAAACAGGTCTTAAAAAGAAAGCTTTATATAAAAAGAAAGAAAACGACATTAAAAATAGTCTCTCTGCATTAAGGTGACAAATACAGGGTCAATTGCTTAAAAGGAAAAAATGAATAAACAGCCTTATCCAAAAAGAATACAATTTAAACATTCCAGCAACTACACACATGTAAATACAAAAAAACAATATAAACCTATTGTCTTACTATCCTTGTACTTACAACTGGGAAACAGAAGATTAGAAAGCTGGGAGATAGAGAGAGATCACTCTCAGAGCTGAGAGGGTCACCGAACCAAGACAAAGAACAAAGAACTTACACCCAAACTTCCCTCCACCCAGATTTGAAAAAGTCTTGTTTCCTGACTGGTCCTCTGGTCAGGTGTTTGGTTCCCTGTACTAACCCTTTTACAGGTAAAAGAACATTAACCCTTAGCTATCTGTTTATGACAGCCTCACACAAGGCATCCGCACGCCATAGCCCCAGAAAAATGCAGAAATTTGGGGGAGGTAGATGTTCCCCTGCCTGACTCATGTATCAGACACCTAAATACCTTTAGAAATCTGGCCCTAAGTCATTTTTGAAAATGGGCAAATAAGAGGCCTGGGCTGGTGTCCTGTGTTCCGTGGCACAGGCTGGAGGTTTTCCTTTTGCTTTCCTATCCGTTTGGAAAGAAGCCTGGGGTTGAAATAAACAATAATAAGAAGAAGTTAATTGTACAATTTGCTGTCATTGGAGTTCCATGGTGATATTGCAATCTTGCATTTTTATAATGTAGGTGTTGTGTGTGTCTGGGTGTATCTCACCCTACAAGGGATGGATGCTCAGCATTCCAACTCCGTCCATTTATCCTGCAATGTGTCCCTGAACAAAATCTCCCTGCACTGCCTGAACTTTGATCAGCCACCAGTTCAAGTCTCCCACCAGTCCAGTAGTAACCACCAGTGGCATCTGATATCGATTCTAAAAAGAACAGGGTAACAGGCTTTTAAAAGGTCTATGCACCTCCATTTCTCCCAGGGCTGTGACTCTGCAAAAGCATGACAAGAAATCAATCGAAGCATGACCTACTTTAGTAGGCTTTGATACTGACCCCAAATCACTCCATGTTATATCTATTTCATTTTAACTTAAGGAAAAAGATCAGCTAGCATTGTCCAAACCTGCACTTCCTGCAAGCTTTCCTCAGGGCCCCCTTGAACTCCTTATTTCTCAGGCTGTAGATGATGGGATTGATCAGAGGAGTTAGGACAGCGTAGAAGACAGAGAGAACTTTCTTGCAGTCACTCAGTGTGTTGGTTGTTGGGAACATATAGACAATCATTAGAGTTCCATAATACATGGTCACCACAATGAGGTGGGAGGAGCAGGTAGAAAAGGCCTTTTGCTTCCCAGTGGTGGAAGGGATTCTCAGGATGGTTGAAATGATGCAGATGTAGGACATCAAGGTAAGTAGGAATGGGACCACTAAGAAAATCAAGCTGATTGTTAAAGCCAACATTTCCATCAGCAGAGGATCATTGCAGGAGAGGTTTACCAGAGGGATAAGATCACAGAAGAAATGGTCAATATCATTGGAGCCACAGAAAGTTAACTGGGATATCAGCAATGTTATTATACCACTACATTGGAAGCCACCTATCCAAGAGCAACCTATAAACTGGAGGCAAGACCTGCCGCTCATATGGGCAGCATAGTGCATTGGATTGCATATAGCTAAATACCGATCATGTGACATCACCGATAAGAGAAGGCATTCCGTACCTCCCAGAGAACCAAAGAAATAATATTGTGTGAGACACCCACTAAATGAAACAGTCCTGTCCTCAGTCAGGAGACTGTCCAGCATCCTGGGTAGGATGGTGGAGGTGTAGAAGGTCTCCAAGCAGGACAAGTTCCCCAGGAAGAAGTACATGGGGGTGTGAAGGTGCTGACCAGTTACAACTAGTACTATGATGAGGATGTTACCAGCCACGGTTGCAATGTAGATCACGAGAAACAGCAGGAAAAGAAGGATTTGCAATTCAGGGAGAGTCCCAAATCCCAGGAGGATGAATTCTGTGATGGATATTTCATTTCCCTGCTCTGGGCTAGCCATGAGGTTTATCTATGGGTAAGAAATTAACTATGTGAGATAAATGAACAAAATTCACTCAATAAATATCAGCATTGTGTTCATTGTCTCCCTCTGCTGGCTACTGAAAAAATAGCTGAGTTGAGAATAGAAGGCAGGGGAGGGGAAATGGCATCTCTCTTGATCCCTGGGACAGATTTCATATCTGAGCAAACTTCAGGTTAAACCAAATGTTAATCTCTCTGGAAACCTGTGTAGCACTTCGACAGATGGCACCAAGCACTCAGATACAATGGTGTGGGGGCTCAGCCACAGCAGCATGGAAACACAGATAGAGGAGACACATTAGGTAGATATTGGTTCAAATAGTCACTGCCTGGTGTCTAAAAGCAGAACAAAGTAGTCTGGAGTTCCACTGCTGAAATGGGTCAGGATTTTATATTTTAGGGGAAGCCACAACAAAGAAACAAACCAAGCAAATAGGGCTGGGAATTGCAATGGGTGGGCAGCCAACTGCAAGTGAATTGCAGGGGGAATTGGCAGCCTAACTCTATTAGCGCCCCTTGAAATTTTTATGCAGAAACACCTCTCCTTCCCTTTGACAATAGCTCATGTGGCCACTCCACATACAGAGACCCAGCCAGGTTACCATCTTATGCAAAAAGGAATTAAATTTGAAAAATCTTACGGTTAGGCCCCATTACTGCTGGTCATACAGCTACCCAATCTCCTTTCAAAGCCAGAATCCATCAATTTTGTTAAAAATTTACTTTCTCTTGCATAAAGATTTCTATTGAAAATTTGTAAGAAATGTTATATTTTCATATTAGTAGAGCAGTGAGGAACCTAAATTTCCATTTCATGGGCAATTCCATGAAGTCAAATGTTGGCTTTCATGCCAATTTTGACTTTTTAAAAATGTCTGTATTATTAATTTTATTTCCAGGCTATTTTTATTTTAGATTACTTATTTTTTTTTATTATTTATTGTATTTTATGTGTATATTTTAAAATTATTTAAATTTTATTTTATTTCATTTATAAAACAATATATAACAACTTTTTTTCCCCCTAACAAAATGTTGTAGAAATAAATTGGCTTCTGTGTAACATTTTGATCTTGATGAACTGGTATTTTCTGATGGAACAGTATTCCAACAGAATTTTTTATCAGCTCTAGATTTTATTCTTTTTTCCCTTTATTTGGTTAAAATATTAATTCTATCTCTCTTTTTGTGGTTGTCCTATCTGCCATTTTTTGAAATCTGCCAAATTAGAGGCAATTTTTAATTTCAGAAGGTGGAGAAACCTACTAGGGGGAGAGGCTGTTGCAGATTTGATTTTGATAAATAGGGAGGAACTGTCTGAGAATTTGAAAGTGGAAGGCAGCTTGGGTGAAACTGATCATGAAATTATAGAGTTCATGACTCGGCAGGGTTTGGTTTCAGTGGATAGATGTTGGTAAATATTGCTATCAGCTGAGACACTGAAACCAACAGCAGAAAATATTGGTCATGGACAGCGTTAGTGCAGCCTCACCTCACGCCGTGCGCCGGCAGGGATGGGTGTCAGTGGTCCCACAGCCATCCAGGGATCCCTCTCCCCCAAGCTCTCACAGAATGGTGACAGCCATCCCTACAGGTGCAAGGGGCAGGGCAGGCTGTGGTCCTGGAGTGAAAGAACCTAGAGCCACAGCCTGGTCTGCAAGGATGAGGATTAGTCCCTGGTGATGGGAGAGGCTACTTCAGTGCTGGATGGCTTCTACCCATAGATGGAGCCATTCAACCATGGGGTGGCCTCTGCTATGGCCCGTGGCTCATCGTTCTCCTCCTCCTTGCAGCCCTGGCCACAGATCTCTGCTCTGCTGGGTCATAGCAGTCACCTTCCCTGCACCTTGCACCATGGTGTCTTGGGCTCATCAGCCATGTAGGGAGCCACCTGTACCTCCGTTGTCACTGATGGGAGTCCCTCACAACCCCATTGCCCTAACCCTGACCCCAACCCTACCCCCTCTGAGTTTCCCGCAACTATAAAAACTAAAATAGTTAAAAATCACAAAGAAACAAAAATTTAAAACTATATTGGTAGAAATTGCACAAATAAAATTGAATTCTTCCAAGCTTGTATATAGCCAGTGTCCACTCTCTTAGCACTGAGCACAGCAGCAAATATCAGCTCTGTTGTACCCACATCATCTCACTAACCCTCTCAATGCCCCAGTGAGGTCTGTGCCAGAAAGAAAAATAAAATCTTGCGTGTAGCCCGGAGGAAAGCTTAAAGTGGAATGAAGGATGCTCCAGTGTTTGAAGAGTTCACTTTGGACTTGTCCGATGTTACTTCAATTCCCTCCTTTGTCAAACTCCTTCCGTGACTGTCAGGCCAAATTTCCAAAGGCCGGTAGGTACCTAAAAATGTGGATTGATGCCTGAGTAGGTGCGGTACCTAATGCCCACTAGGACTGTCTCTGTATCTTTAGGTGCTGAAATACCTCTATAAATCTGTCCCTCTGTGTGTTAGGTCCCCATCTGGAAAGCAGGGATAATAGATTCTTACAGGGGTTGTGGGAGAATAGATACATTCAGTACAGTGAGGTGCCCAGATACATGGTGATGAGGGGAAAATAAGGAGCTAGGATAGCAGTGACCTGACAGGTCTTTTCTCTGTCCAAATTCTGCCATTTTGCTTTGGGTTGGGACTTTAGGAGAGATCAATGCCCAGTTCCCCTTGGATTCCCAAACCTTGAGCTGAAAGGAGAAGGAAGGAAAAGGTTGTTACCTATAAGGCAGGTCTGTCAGCAGCTGGAGTCTCTGTTGTCACCTCCTCATTTAGCATGGCAGGTACAGGATCCAGGTTATTCAGTCCATCTACTGTCCCCACTGCATCCACGTATTTCCATGTTCCCAGTAAATATAATGTCACATCTCAGAATAGCTACCGAGGCGCTATTGTCATGTCTGGTAACGTGCCCTGTGCCTCATGCCCTCCACCAAGTGGGGAAAGTCTTTTGTGATACATTATATATCCTTCTGTTGGAAAGTACAGTCTCCCAAGGCACATCTGTTCTGGGGAATGTAACAAGCAAGGCCACACTATAGCAGATCTTAAGGTGGCCATCCTGCAGCAAAAAAACTTCAGGACCAGACTTCAAAAAGAAACTGCTGAGCTTCAGTTCATCTGCAAATTTGACACCATCAGCTCAGGATTGAACAAAGACTGTGAATGGCTTGCCAATTACAGAACCAGTTTCTCCTCTCTTGGTTTTCACACCTCAACTGCTAGAACAGGGCCTCATCCTCCCTGATTGAACTGACCTCGTTATCTCTAGCTTGCTTGCTAGCACACATATATATACCTGCCCCTGGATATTTCCATTACATGCATCTGAGGAAGTGGGTATTTACCCACGAAAGCTCATGCTCCAAAACGTCTGTTAGTCTATAAGGTGCCACAGGATTCCTTGCTGCTTTTACAGATCCAGACTAACACGGCTACCCTCTGATACTTGAAGCAAGGGAAAGTTTGTCTAAAAATAAACCAAATACTATGTCAGTAGAGTAAAACTTCTAATCTCAAAAGGAAAGTCCTGGAGAGGGAAGAAACTTCTAATGCTAAAACAAATCTCTTTCTTTATCGGGTGAATGATATGTTGACTGTCAAGAAATAATGCATTAACTTTAGAAATAAAATTTACAACTGAGATTTTTAGAGCTGCTTAACTGATTTAGACAATGAATTCCCATCCATTTCCCTTAGAAAGTTTTTTAAATCTCATCAGAGCATTAGCTGATCTTTCATTTTCTCCAACCAAACTTCTGGTTGCCCTTCAAAGAAAGCACACATGCACCCAATCCCCATCCAATAAGCTCATTCAATCTGTTCAGGTAACATTTTAAAAAGCATCTAAGTGATTTAGGAGCCTACATCCCATTTCCTAAATTATCTTAGTTACAAAGGCTTAGCAGCCTAAGTCTCACTGAAAGGCAATGGGCTTTAGGCTCCTATGTCACTTTTGATGATTGCTTAAGTTCTTTTGAAAATGTTTCCCTTATCTCAATGCCTCCTGGTCAGTCATTTCTGAAATGAGGAAGTGCCGGCTGCTGCTCAAATAAAATGCAGATGCAACAAGGTGTTTTACACATTTAGGTTGGGATTTTCAAAAGCTGGTAATGTACACAATAAACACCCAACTCCCACGGAATTGCTGTGAGAGTTTGGCACCTAACTCCCTTAGGCTTCTTGGGAAAGCCCAGACCATGGAAGCATGGAGGTCAGAGACCCGAGCTTATAAAGTGAAAATAGTTTGTTATCAAATCCCTGACAAGTTTCAGGGTTATGTGGCTCTTCAGTGCCACAGGAATTGTGCAAATTAGATAATCTTGCACCAGAACTGTAGGCCTCTAGTTGGTCTGTTGGAATGTTTGATAAGCAACCGAACAGTACAGATTCTATCCTGGAGGACAGTGTGATATATTGACACTAGACAATTCATGGTCGATTTGGTTACAGTCAATATAATCATTTCAGTTATGTGTATTGCAATATATTCTGCAACTTGACTTCTTGTCCTGAAGGAAAGGTTTGCTCCAGCCTTTACAGAAGAATGCGAATATCCACTTATTTCTGAATGTAAAGCAAACTATCAGATTGTTATTCTCAGTCCTCTCCTAGCATAATTTGCTCCCTACCATGTCATAAGGTCTCAGTCCAATTTATAACCAGTGTGAATAATTATGTGTCACCAAAATTTTGTTGTTCATAATGCCCAAATGGGGACTATTTGTGGCTCACATTTTGGCTCATATCTTGGAAAAAGAGGTTTTCTTATTTTGTTTTGTTTTTTAATTAATCTCTGGCCAAACTATTGCAGACAGGGATGAAATATCATTTTGTAACTCCTTGAGGGATACTTATTGTGACAGACCCAGAGCAGAGGGGTACAGGAGTCTGGTAGAGGGCAAATGTACTGGTCACTGGATGAGTAGTTTTCTGTTCCCTGAGTGACCAAAGCAGGGGCTGCACTAGAGTAATCAGGAACCTGCTAGAACCAATTAAGGCAGACAGGCTGATTAGAACACCTGTAGCCAATCAAGGCAGGCAAATCAGGGCACCTGAGTTGAAAAAAGAGCTCACTCCAATTAGGTGGGTTGGGGTGGGGTGGGGTGGGGGGAAAAGTCAGAGGAGAGGAAGTGCATGTGAGGAGCTGGGAGCAAGAGGCACAAGGAGCTGAGAGTGAGAGTGGGTGCTGCTGGAGGACTAAGGAGTACAAGCGTTATTAGACACCAGGAGGAAGGTCCTGTGGTAAGGATAAAGAAGGTGTTTGGAGGAGGCCATGGGGAAATAGCCCAGGGAGTTGTAGCTGTCATGCAGCTGTTACAGGAGGCAATATAGACAGCTGCAATCCACAGGGCCCTGGGCTGGAACCTGGAGTAGAGGATGGGCCCGGGTTCCCCCCAAACCTCCCAACTCCGGATCAGACACAGGAGGAACTGACCCAGACTGTGGGGAAGATCACTGAAGTGAGTAAATCTGCCAATAAGTGCAGGGTCCACCAAGGTAGAGGAGGAACTTTGTCACAACTGGTGTGAGAAGTGGGACAGCATGGCAGAAGAAGGAGGGTGATTTAAAAAAAAAAGGTAGAGGGTTTATTTTTTTTCCCCCACCACAATGGATGACTTAGTACGGGCATTGATACAAGCTATGGCAGCCCAGCAGGAGGCTACCCGTGTCCAGGCAGCTGCCCAACAGGAGGCAGTGCGACTGCAGCAAGAGACTAATCGCCTGCTGATGGACCAGTCTTCTCAAGATCGAGCTATGTTTCAGGAACTGGTAAACCAGGTAAAGACCCTTACAGAGCTGAACTGTGGCCATGATGGGACGCAGATCATACGGGCCAGCCATTGGCTGCAGAAAATGACGCGGGAGGATGATGTAGAGGCATACCTTCTGGCCTTTGAGAGGACAGCCCTACAGGAGGCTTGGCCTCGAGATCAGTGGTCTGGCATCCTTGCCACATTCCTGTGTGGGGAGGCCTAGAAGACTTACTATGATCTGCATGAAGAGGCTGCAGCAGACTACCCCCAGCTGAAAGCAGAGCTCCTGGCCAGATCTGGGGAAATGACCGCAGTGCGGGCCCAGCGGTATCACGAGTGGAGGTACCAGGAAAACAAAACCCCATGGTCCCAATTGTATGACCTCATCCATCTTGCACTCAAGTGGTTGCGAACGGAGTCATGGAGTCCGGAAGAGATACTAGACGTTCTGTGTCATCGACTGATACATGAGGGGACTACCACCAGACCTTCTAGCCTGGATAAGCCAGAACGAACCCTCCACCTGTGGTGAGGTTGTTGCACTAGTAGAGAGGCAAAGGATGGCAAGGGAGCTGACTTGACCAGTTAAGGAAGAGGCACCCCAGGTTAAACTAGCAGCACCAGGCCCTAGAGCTCAGGTGACTGGGCCATCAGGAGGGCCCAGGTGGAAAAAGAGAGGGGCTGAAGGCTCACCAGAAGCCACAAAGAGTCGGAGCACTGAGGGAGAAGAGGATCATGATGTTAGATTGCCCAAACCAAGAGACTAGGGAATGCCTAGGGCTCCATACAGATGTTATGCCTGCAGGAAGTGGGGACATATAGCTGAACAGTGTCCCAATGCTGAGGAGCCGATGCAGTGTAACCTGGGGAACTGGGCAAACCCATGCTCCTTAATCCACCTTGTGGGGGTCTCACTAATCCCACATATGTACACCAGACCAGTAAAGCTAAATGGGGTAGAGACCACGGCACTGGTTGATTCAGGGAATGCTATCACGCTTGTCTCGAGGAAGCTTGTGAAGTGTAGTCAGCTGCTGCGGGCTAAGCGTATGGGGATAACATGCGTCAATGAGACAGTTGGTTATTACCCCACCATCCCAGTAAAACTCGAGATTCAGGGGAACACTACTGAGGTAGCAGCAGGTGTAGTCCCTAAACTCCCATACCCGGTGCTCATAGGGAGGGATTTCCCGGGATTTGGAAACTTACTCCCACTAGGAGGATTGCAGGAAATAAGTTTGTGAAGCCTTCACAGTAGATTATCAACACCCAGTCTTCTCTGAAATATCCCCAGATTTATTTTCCACTCCCAAACAGAGTAGAAAGTCAAAAAGGGAAAGGAGGGCAGCTAAAGCTTTGGGAACCCTAATACTGACTCAAAGCCAGAGGGTAGCTTTCGTAGGTAGGTGGACCTGAGCAGCTGAAAAGGAGGCCACCCAGGAGGGAGAAGCACCCTAGTCTGACCCCCACTCTAATGCTTCTGAACCAGTAGAGGCAACAGAGACTGGACCCCTAGATCTTAGGCAGATTAGCCCCGGGAGAGAAAATTTTGGACGGGACCAGGCCGAATACTCAAGGTACGACAACATTAGGAAGGAGGTGACTGAAACAGATGGGGTCCCCATGGAAGGGAAAAGCCAGGGACCAGGACCCTACTTCATAATGAAGAGGAATCTCTTATTCCAGGTTGCACCAGTACAGGGGCAGAAGGTACAGCAGATTCTAGTACCTCAAAAACACCAAAACGCTGTATTAAGTCTTGCTTATAGTCATCTTTTTGGGGGGCATTTGAGGGTAGAGAAGACCCTGGCATGAGTCCTATGACTGTTCTTCTGGCCCTGAGTAGCTGAAGAAGTGCGGAGGTACTGTGCATCCTGCCCAGAGTGCCAACTGCACAGTCCCCGTCCCCACCTTTAGTACCCCTTCCCATCACAGAGGTCCCCTTTGAGCAAATAGCCATGGACCTAGTGGGACCCCTGGAGAAGATGGCTCATGGCCATCAATATATACTTGTTGTTTTGGACTATGCTACTCGCTATCCAGAAACCATACCCCTGCGGACAACAGCCTCTAAAACGATAGCCAAAGAGCTGGTGGGTATCTTCGTGTGAGTGGGGCTATCAAAGGAGAAATTAACAAACCAAGGAACCCCATTTATGTCAAAACTAATGAAGGACCTCTGTACGCTGATCCATATACATACCCTGAGAACTTCAGTCTACCATCCGAAGACTGATGGATTGGTAGAAAGGTTTAACCAAGCCCTCAAGGCTATGATAAGGAAGGTGGTAAGTCGGGACAGAAAGGATTGGGACACCCTTCTACCCTACCTTATGTTCACTATCCGGGAGGTACCTCAGGTCTCAGCTGGGTTTTTCCCCTTCGAGTTATTATACAGGCATCACCCCCGTGGCATACTAGACATTGCCAAAGAGATTTGGGAAGAGGAACCCAATGAGGGGAGAAATATAATAGAACATGTAATACAGATGCGAGACCGAATAGCCCGTGTCACCTCTATTGTATGGGAACATTTGGAAAAGGCACAGGAGGCCCAGAGAACCTATTACAATCGCCAGGCAAAAGTCCAACAGTTCCAATCAGAGGATCAGGTGATGGTGTTGGTACCCACGGCAGAAAGCAAGCTTCTGGCACAATGGCAGGGGCCCTATGAGGTGGTTGAACCCGTGGGGGAAGTAACCTACAAGATACGGCAGCCAGGACGCTGAAAACAAGAACAGATTTATCACATCAACCTTCTGAAACCCTGGCATGCACAAGAGGCATGCATAACTGTCCAAAAAGACCTAATCCAGGAAAACAAGGCTTCCAAAGAAGCGAGAATGTCTCCCGATTTAACACCAGACCAGAAGAACGAGGTGTCTGAGATGATCTTTTGGAACCAAGATGTATTCTCGACAAAACCGAGTCGAACAATCAAGATGTATCATCACATCGTCGTGAACCCTGGGGCCAGAATAACAATGAGACCCTATTGGGTGCCAGAGGCCAAAAGGGAGGAAATAAAAGCAGAAGTAAAATAAATGCTGGAGTTGGGGATCATCAAAGAATCCCACAGTCAGTAGCCCAGCCCAGTCATGCTGGTGCCCAAACCTGATGGAACCACAAGGTTTTGCAACGACTTCCAGCGACTAAATGAAGTATCCCAGTTTGATGCGTACCACATACCTCGCATAGATGAGCTAGTGGACCATCTGGGTAATGCCTGGTACTTGACTACTCTAGACTTGACAAAGGAGTACTGGCAGATTCCCCTTGTGGAAGATGCAAAGGAAAAGACTGCATTCTCTACAGCAGAGGGTCTTTTTCAATATACTGTCCTCCCTTTTGGACTACATGGGGCCCCAGCTACTTTCCAGCGCCTCATGGACAAACTATTACGCCTGCATACCATTTATGCTGCTGCCTACTTGGACGATGTGATCATTCATACCCCAGACTGGGAAACTCACCTACAGAAGGAGGAGGCAGTCCTTGATACCTTCAGGCGAGGTGGCCTTACAGCAAATCCTTCCAAGTGCGCTGTAGGGTTTACGGAGGCCAAATATCTTGGCTACATTGTGGGAAAAGGTCTCGTAAATCCCCAAGTGAAGAAGTTGGAGGCCATTCAAAACTGGCCCCAACCATGTTGCAAGAAACAAGTCCGGGCTTTCCTAGGTGTAATGGGGTATTACTGATGATTTATCCCCCATCTTGCCACAAGGGCAAGCCCCCTGACAGACCTAGTAAAAGCCCATGGACCTGAACTGGTAAGATGGTCTAACACAGCAGAGGAAGCATTCACAGACCTAAGGACTGCCCTCTGCAGTAACCCTGTACTGATAGCCCCTGATTTCACCAAGGAATTTATCCTGCAGACAGATGCATGGGAAGTAGGGTTGGGGGCTGTTCTATCACAGATGGTCGGGGAGGAGGAACACCCAATTCTCTACCTCAGTAGGAAACTCCTTCTGAGCGAACAAAAATATGCAGTAGTGGAGAGAGAGTGCCTCGCCGTAAAATGGGCCATGGAAACATTGTGCTACCACTTGCTTGAGAGCAGATTTGTCCTCCTGACCGACCACACCCCTCTTCAATGGATGCAGTGGACACAGAGAAGAACAAAAGGGTGACCAGGTTGTTCTTATCCCTTCAACTTTCCAGTTTTGTGTGCAACACAGAGCAGGGAGGCATCACGGCAATGCTGATGACTTGTCCCGTGTGCACTGTCTGGCATCCCAAGCTGCCCAACCCCTTGGTGTTGAGCAAGGGGGAGGGATATGTGACAGACCCAGACCAGAGGGGTACAGGAGTCTGTCAGGGGGAAAATATACTGGTCACTGAATGAGTAGTTTTTTGTTCCCTCAGTGACCAAAGCAGGGGCTGCACTAGAGTAATCAGGAACCTGCTAGAACCAATTAAGGTAGACAGGCTGATTAGAACACCTGCAGCCAATCAAGTCAGGCAAATCAGGGCACCTGGGTTGAAAAAGGAGCTCACTCCAGTCAGGCGGGGGGGTGGGGTGAGAGCCAGAGGAAAGGAAGTGTGTGTGAGGAGCTGGGAGCAAGAGGCACCAGGAGCTGAGAGTGAGAGTGGGTGCTGCTGGAGGACTAAGGAGTACAAGCGTTATCAGACACCAGGAGGAAGGTCCTGTGGTACGGATAAAGAAGGTGTTTGGAGGAGGCCATGGGGAAGTAGCCCAGAGAGTTGTAGGTGTCATGCAGCTGTTACAGGAGGCACTATAGACAGCTGCAATCCAGAGAGCCCTGGGCTGGAACCCGGAGTGGAGGGCGGGCCCGGGTTTCCCCCAAACCTCCCATCTCGTGATCAGACACAGGAGGAGTTGACCCAGACTGTGGGAAAGATCACTGAAGTGAGTAAATCTGCCAATAAGCGCAGGATCCACCAAGGTAGAGGAGGAACTTTGTCACAATATCTAAACAGAAAATTGGATATAACAGAAGATAGACCAGAATCTTCACAAATCGTGGCTTAAATTTTTAATTCCAAGATTATTGACCCTTAATGACTTAAACAATATTTTTTAACTGAAGTCATGGATTTAACAGTTACTGACTATTTGCCATTCCATATGAACAGCTGCCATCTAGAGATCATTAGAAAGGATGCATTAAAAATTAGTCACATTAACCTTGACTTTTGGTAATGCCCATTTTCCAGTATAGCCACCCCTTTCCCAGCCTTCACCCTCTGCTATCTCTAGTATCCATGATAGAGCAGAGCTGCCCCTTTCCCATACCTCATGCTCTGCTGCCCCCAAAGGCCCTTGGCCCAGGGTACATTATGCTTGTACAGCCGACACGGAAGCTGGTTACCACTGTTTTCTAGCTTCTATTTTTAGTGAGCTAGCTAGAGTACAGTTACTGTGGCTACATCTACAGGAGTTGCTATTCACAACCCCAGCTGCAGTGTAAATGCCCCCCAACTGTCTAAACTGTGAATTATTCACTCTGGCCTCTCTTTCCATCAGTCGGCCGATTTTAACTTGGTAGATTAGAATAGATTATCAGCATTCCATTGTAATGCAGAAACAAACTGGATAGAGGTAATGTAAGATGGGTTCGTAACTGGTTGAAAAACATTTCCAGAGAATAATCATCAGTGATCATCAGTGTGTACTCAAGCTGGAAGAGCATATTGAGTGGAGCTCCACAGAGATAGGTCCTTGGGTGGATTCCATTCAATATCTTCATCAATGATTTATATACTGGCATAGAGAGTACACTTATAAAGTTTGCGGACGATACCAAGCTGGAAGGGGTTGCAAGTGCTTTAGAGGATAGGATTAAAATTCAAACTGGAGAAATGGTCTGAAGTAAAGAGGATGAAATTCAATAAAGGCAAATGCAAAGAACTCCACTTAGGAAGGAATAATCAATTTTACACAAACATAAAGGTAATTGACTGTCTAGGAAAGAGTACTGTGGAAAGAGATCTGGGGGTCAGAAGCTAAATATGAGTCAGCAGTGTAACGCTGTTGCAAAAAAAGCAAACATCATTCCGGGATGTATCATCAGAAGAGTTGTAAGCAAGACGCACAAGAAGTAATTCTTCCGCTTTACTCCTCACTGATTAGGCCTCAACTGGAGTATTGTGTCCAGTTCTGGGTGCCACATTTCAGGAAAGATATGGACAAACTGGAGAAAGTCCAGAGAAGAGCAACAAAAAGAATGAAAGGTCTAGAAAACATGACCTATGAGGAAAGATTGAAGAAATTGAGTTTGTTTAGTCTGGAGAAGAGAAGAATGAGAGGGGACATGATAACAGTTTTCAAGTACATAAAAGTTTGTTACAAGGAGGAGGGAGTAAAATTGTTGTTCTTAACCTCTGAAGATAGGACAAGAAGCAACAGACTTAAATTGTGTCAAGGGAGGTTTAGGTTGGATATTAGAAAACTTCCTAACTGTCAGAGTGGTTAAACACTGGAATAAATTGCATAGGGAGGTTGTAGATTCTCCATCATTGGAGATTTTTAAGAGCAGGTTGCACAAAAACCTGTCAGGAATGGTCTAGATAGTACTTAGTCCTGCCTTGAGTGCAGGGGACTGGACCAGATGACCTCTTGAGCTCCCTTCCGGTTCTATGATTGTATGATGCAAAATTAGGGTGAAGACCTTGTGTAAGTGAGTCCCTGTGAAAATACATATGTATACTCATGGCTTTGAAACTACAGTAATACAGGAAAACTGTCTTTTGCATTCATAGAATCATAGAGTAGGACTGGAAGGGACCTCAATAGATCATGGAGTCCAATCCTCTGCACTCAGGGTAGGACTACATAATTACTAGACAAGTCCTGACAGGTGTTTGTCTAATCTGTTCTTAAAAACCTTCAATAAGGGAGATTCCACAACCTCCCTAGGCAATTTATTCCAGTGCTTAACCACTGTGACAGTTAGGAAGTTTTCTAATATCCAACCTAAACCTCCCTTGACACAATTTAAGTCTGTTGCTTCTTGTCCTATCTTCAGAGGTTAAGAACAACAATTTTACTCCCTCCTCCTTGTAACAAACTTTTATGTACTTGAAAACTGTTATCATGTCCCCTCTCATTCTTCTCTTCTCCAGACTAAACAAACTCAATTTCTTCAATCTTTCCTCATAGGTCATGTTTTCTAGACCTTTCATTCTTTTTGTTGCTCTTCTCTGGACTTTCTCCAATTTTTCCATATCTTTCCTGAAATGTGGCACCCAGAACTGGACACAATACTCCAGTTGAGGCCTAATCAGTGAGGAGTAAAGCGGAAGAATTACTTCTTGTGCGTCTTGCTTACAACTCTTCTGATGATACATCCCGGAATGATGTTTGCTTTTTTTGCAACAGCGTTACACTGCTGACTCATATTTAGCTTCTGACCCCCAGATCTCTTTCCACAGTACTCTTTCCTAGACAGTCATTTCCCATTTTGTATGTATGCAAGTGGAGTACTTTGCATTTGTCCTTATTGAATTTCATCCTATTTACTTCAGACCATTTCTCCAGTTTGTCCAGGTCATTTTGTATTGTAATTCTATCCTCCAAACACTTGCAACCCCTCCCAGCTTGGTATCATCCATAAACTTTATAAGTCTACCTCTCTCTGCCATTATCTAAATTATTGGTGAACATATTGAACAGAACTGGATCCAGACCCCACTCATTATGCTCTTCCAGCATGACTGAACTACTGATAAATACTTTCTGGAAACAGATTTCCAACATGAATTCGCCTTATTGTAGCTCCATCTATGTTGTATTTTCCTAGTTTTTTTTATGAGAAGGTCATGCAAGACAGTATCAAAGCTCGCATGTACCACTTTCCTCTATCCACAAGGTTTGTTACCCTGTCACCAAATGCTGTCAGGTTGGTTTGACATGATTTATTCTTGACAAATCCATGACGACTGTTACTTATCTCCTAATTATCTTCTAGGTGCTTAAAAATTGATTGCTTAATTATATGCTCCATAATGTTTCCAGGTACTGAAGTTAAGTTGACTGGTCTGTAATTCCCCCATTGTCCTTATGTCCCTTTTTATAGATGGGCACTATATGGGAATCGTGTGTTCTGTGGCACAGGTTAGAGGGGTTTCCTTTCGCTTTTCTGTTTCTTTTGAAGGAGGCCTGGGAGTGAAATACACTATAAGAATCAAAAGTTAATTAGACAATTTACTAACATTAGCATTTCATGGTGATGTTTTAACTATATTTTTATAATGTAGGAATCATGTATTTTTGTGTGCATGTGTGTGTAAGTCTCTCATCCTACAAGGAACAGATGATCAGCTTTCCAAGTTAGGCCATTATCCCTGCACCCTCTCATTGAGAACAATCTCTCCTCATTGTCTGAACTTGGAGCAGCCACAAGGTCAAAACTCCCACCAGTCCAGTAGTACTCAGCTGTGACATCTTACATAGACCTATGAAAACCTGTGACCCCATTCTTTTTAGGACCTCTCTCTCTCCACTTTCTCCCATGACTGTGACTCTGTAATAGCATGACAGGAAGCCCAGTGAAGGTAATGGAAACATGACCTTGGACTATAGCAGGCTTCAATTCAGGCCCTAAACCAGCCTATGGTATGTCTATTTTATTTTAACCTAAGGAAACTGATTGGTTAGCATTTTCCAAACATGGATTTCCTGCTAGGTTTTCTCAGGGCCTCCTTGACCTCTTTGTTTCTCAGGCTGTAGATGAGGGGATTGACCAGGGGAGTCAAGACAGTGTAGAAGAAAGATAGAACTTTCTTGAAGTCTCTCAGTGTGCTGGTTGTTGAGAACATATAGGCAATCAGTAGAGTTCCATATTACATGGTCACCACAATGAGGTAGGAGGAGCAGGTGGAAAAGGCCTTTTGTCTCCCAGTGGTGGAAGGGATTCTCAGGATGGTCACAATGATGCAGATGTAGGACATCAAGGTAAGTAGGAATGGGACCAGTAAGAAAATCAAGCTGAGAGAGAAAGCCAACATTTCCATCAGCTGAGGATCATTACAGGAGAGGTTTATCAGAGGGATAGGATCACAAAAGAAATGGTCAATACCCTTAGGACCACAGAAAGCTAATTGGGATATCAGCAATGTTATTACGCCACTACATAGGAAGCCACCTATCCAAGAGCCACTTATAAACTGGAGGCAAGACCTGCCGCTCATATGGGCAGCATAGTGCATTGGATTGCATATAGCTAAATACCGATCATATGACATCACCGATAAGAGAAGGCATTCTGTTGCAACCAGGGAAGCAAAGAAATAATATTGTGTGAGACACCCACTAAATGAAATTGTTCTGTCCCCACTCAGGAGACTGGCCAGCATGCTGGGCAGGATGGTTGAAGTGTAGCAGGTCTCCAGGCAGGACAAGTTCCCAAGGAAGAAATACATGGGGGTGTGAAGGTGACAATCAGCCACAACGAGCACCACGATGAGGATGTTCCCGGACATGGTTGCAATGTAGATCACAAGAAAGAGCAGGAAAAGAAGGATTTGCAGTTCAGGGATAGTGCTGAATCCCAGGAGGATGAATTCTGTGATGGATGTTTGATTTCTCTGTTCTGGGTTCATCATAGGTTGTGTCTACGGGAAAGAAATTCACTCTGGGATATAAATGAAGAACATACACTCAATAAAACATCAGCATTGTTTTCCTTGTCCCCCCAGCTGGCTATTGGAACAATAGCTGAGTAGAAAATGGAGGGTAGGGGATGGGAAATGGGGAAAATGCCATCTCACTTGACACCTGGGATAAATTTCATATCTGATCACACTGCAGGTTAAACAAAATGTTAATCTCTCTGGAAACCTGTGTAGTAACTTGACAAATCACACCAAGCACCGAAGTACTGTGGTGATGGGGCTCATGTACAATAATACAGAAACACAGATAGATATTGGTTCAAATAGTCACACATTTCACTTCCTGGTCTATCAAAGCAGAACAGTGTCCTTGGACAGGCTGGAGTTCCACTGCTGAAATGAGTCAGGATTTTATATTTTAGGGGAAGCCACAACAAAGAAACAAACCAAGCAAATAAGGCTGGGAATTGCAATGCTTGGGCAGCCAACTGCAAGTGAATTGCAGTGAAAATGGCCAACCTAATTATAACCACCCTTTGAAAGTTTTTATCCTAAATGGACAAATACCTGTCATTCCCTAGGACAATATTTCATTGTCTTGCAGTGGGTCACTCTACACAGAGACCCAATCTTCATTAAAAAGAAACAAAAACAAACAAACAAACATCCAGCTAGAAACCACCATTTTAGATAGAAATTTATCCTCTACGGCAAGAAAAAACTTTCCTTACCAATTTCTAATTTTATACAATGTGCTATTTTCATATTATGATAGTGGTAGGGGACCCAAATTTCCATTTAATTGACTATACCATGATTTCATATGTTGGTTTTCCTTCCAATTTCATATTTTTAAAAATGTATTTATGTATTTTTAATTTTATTTCTTGACTATTTTTATTTTATATTACTTATGTTATTTTATATATTTATTGTATTTTATTTGAATCCTATTTTATAAGTTAAATGTATCTTATACCAGTTTATTTTTATATTTTATTTCATTTGATATTATTTTATAAAATATGAACAATAACTTTTTTCCTAAACAAAATTTTATAGAAATTGATATGTACCTATGGGACATATTGATCTCAATGAATTGACATTTTCTGATGCAAAATAATCCATTAGAAATTTTTTTGGCTCTATTTCTTATTCTTTTCTTCTATAACATTGGTTAATAATATTAATTCTTTCACTCCTCCCCTCTTTTTATTAGTCATGGCAGATGAGAGAGCCACAATCTCTCTTGCTGTTACTAATCCTTAGAGAAAAAAGGTGGGTGAGGTAATATCTTTTATTGGACCAATTTACTAATGTTTATTAATTGCTAAGTAGTGACCTGCATAGAGCTATGCACAGAGTTAATTTTACAAACCGGGAATAATTCTGTTCAGTCTGAGCCTTCTCTCCCTGAAGTCAAAGATAAAATCTCCACTGACTTCAAAGATGGGATCCATTGATTTCAATGGGATTTGAACTGGTAATGCCTTGAGCCTTCTTTGACACTTACAGCTCGGCTCGGCAGGATTCAATTTCAATCGATAGATGTTGGTAAATGTCGATATCAGTTGAGACACTAAAATCAACAACATGAAAGATCAGTAACAGTCGGCATTAGTGCAACCTCCCCCCATGCCTTGCACTGCAGGGTTGGGTGTCATGAGACCCATGGCTGTGCAAGAGCCCTCTGCACCCTCGCAGACCTGGCCATGGAACTCTGCTCCACTGGGCCAGAGCAGTTGCCTTCCCTGCCCCTTTCACCCTGGTGTCTTGGACCCCTCAGCCGGTAGGGAGCAAACAGTATCCCTGCTGTCACTGCTGGGGGCCCCCCTCAGCCCCACTGCCCTAACTCTGAACCTAACCTATCACCACTGAATTTCCTGCAAACATAAAAATTGAAATTGTTAAATATCAGGAAATAATCATAAAGATTAAAATCCCAATATTAATCATCAAAAGGGCAAAAGAAAAAGAAATTCTGCCAAGCCTACTTAGAGTCAATGTCTGCACCCCGAGCCCTGAGCACAGCAGCAAATATCAGCTCTGCTCTACCAACCTCATCTCATTAATGTTTTCAACATCCCAGTGAGGTGGGAGCTGCCATTAAGAGTACAATCCTGTATGTAGTATGGTGGGAAGTTCAAAGCTTGATGAACGATGCTCCAGTGTTTGAAAAACTCGCTTTGTACTTGGGAGCTGTTGGTTTAATTCTCTGCTGCATCACAAACTACTTGTGTGAGTTTCATGCCAGATTTCCAAAGGCCAGTAGATAGCTAAAAATGCACATTGGAGCCTGAGTAGGGGTGGTATCTAACACCCATCGATTTCAAATCCCACTATGGGTGCCTGTGTCTTTAGGTGCTGAAACACCTCTATAAATCTGTCCCTCTGGGTGTCAGGTCCCCATCTGTAAAGCTGGGATAATAGCACCTCATGGGGCATTGGGAGGATAGATATATTAAAGACAGTGAGGTGCCCAGATACCATGGTGATGGGGGCCACACAAGGAGCTAGGATAGCAGTAACCTGAGAGGCATTTTATATTTCCAAATTCAGTCATATTGCTTTGGGTAGACAGTTTGAAGAGAGATCATTGCAATCTTCCCCTTAAGTAACTAATTTCATGGGAATCCAACAAACTTTCATTGCTTCTAAAACCTCAAGATTCAAGGAGTAGAGGCAGGAAAAGGTAGATTTACCTCTAAGGTGAGTGAGTCACAAACTTGAATCTGATGTCACTTCTTCACTTAGCATTTCTGGGACCAGGTTATTCAGTCCATCTTCTCTCCCCACAACATCCATGTACTTCCATATGCATAGGAAATAGAACGTCATAGCCCAGATTGGCTAACGTGGCTCTGTTATGTCTGGTAACATGTCCTGTGCATCATATGCTGAGACAAATGAAGAATGTTTTCTCTGATTCATTATATATCCTTCTGTGGGAAGGTGCAGTCTCCCAAGGCACCACTGCTGAGGGGAACAAAACAGACAAGGAAAAATTAGTGTTTCATTTTTTTCTAGGCAATGTCAGTAGAGTCAAACTTCTAGTCTCAAAGGGAAAGTCATGGAGAGAGAAAACATTTTTCATCCTAAAACAAATTTTTGTTTCCTGTGTGAACGTTATTTCGATTGTGAAGTAATAACTCACTAATTCTAGGAATAAAGTTTACGGCTGAGATTGACAGAGCTGCCTAAGTGATTTAGACACCAAGGTCCCATTCAATTCCCTTAAGCAACTTTGAAAATCTCAGAATAGTTAACTGAGCTTGCACTTTCTCCAAAGAAACCTCCTGTTGCCTTCAGTAGCAACCACACCTGTACCCAGTCTCCCTCCAATAACACTGGATAATCAGTTCATGTAACATTTATAAAAGTGTTTAAGTGATTTAGGTGTCTTTGATAATGTTACCCGATTAACGCTTAGATAAAATGCAGGTGAACAAGGTGCTTTACACATTTAGGCTGGGATTTTCAAAGGGGGGTAATGTATACCATATATACCTAAATCCCACTGAATTCCTAGGAGAATTTGGAAAACTACCTTAGGCTTCTTGGAAAAGCCCAGAGCATGCAAGTATTGAGGCTAGAAACTGAGATTATAAAGTACAAACCATTTCTTCCCAAATCCCTGACAAGTTTCAGGGTCATGTGGATCTTCAGTGCCACAGGAATTGTACAAATTAGATAATCTTGTACCAGAACTATTGACCTCTGATTGGTCTACTGGAGTGTTGGATAAGCAACCGAACAATACAGATTCCATTCTGAAGAGGACAGTGTTATACATTCACACTAGCCAATTCATGGTCTGATTTGGGTATAGTCAATATAATCATTTCAGTTGTGTGTATTGCAATATATTCTGCAACTTGACTCCAAAACTGTCCTTTTTCAGCATGATGTTTCTCACATATTGACACATCTTGCCACGAAGGTAATGTTTGTTCCAGCCTTTTCTGAAGAATACAAATATTCACTCATTTCTGATTGTATGTTGTTATTCCCAGTTCTCTCCTAGAGTAATTTGCTCTCTAACCATGTCATAAGTCCTCATTCCAATTTATCACCAGTGTGAATAATTGTGTGTCACCAAAGCTTTGTTGTTCATAATTTCCAAATGTGGAATATTTGTGGCTCACATCATTGTATTTTGGAAAAAGATTTCTATTTTTGTTTTATTTTTAAATTAATCTCTGGCTAACATATTGCTGGTAGGGATGAAATCCCACAGCTCAAGTCTTTGAAGAATACATGTTTCAACTGAAAATTGGCTATAACACAGGGATAGACCTGAATCTTCACATATCGTGGTTTAAATTTTTATTTCCAAGTTTATTAACTCCTAATCACTTAAGCAATATTTTTAACTGACATCACAGATTTAAACAATTACTGTCTATTTGCCATCCCCTGTGAGCAGCTGCCATGTAGAGATTATTAGAAAGGATACACAAAACATTGGCCACATTAACCTTTGCTTCCTCTGAATGCCCATCTTCCACTATAGCCACCCCTTTCCCTGCCTTCAGCCTTTGCTATCCTTAGTATCCATGATACAGTAGAGCTGCCCCTCTCCCATCACTCACTCTCTGCTGCCCCCAGTGCCCCTTTGCCCAGGGTACATTCTGCTTGTGCAGCCGGCACTGAAGGCTGTACCATGGTTTCCTCACTACTATTTTTAGTGAGCTAGCTAGGGTACAGCTACAGGGGCTACATCTACAGGGGCTGCCGTTCACACCCCCGGCTTCAGCGTGGATGCACCCCAAGTATCTAAGCTGTGAATTATTCACTCTGATCTCTCTTTCCATCAGTCAGTTGCTTTTGATTTGAATTATCCACATTCCATTCTAATGCATAAACAAACTAGGGAAATACAGCCTAGATGGAGCTGCTATAAGGTGGGTAAATCATTGGTTGGAAAACCATTCCCAGAGACTTATCAGTGGTTCACAGTCCAGTTGGAAGGGCAGGGATTGTTCTGGGTCTGGTTCTGTTCAATATCTTCATCAATGATTTAAATAATGGCATAGAGAGTACACTTATAACGTTTGTGGATGATACCAGGCTGGTAGGGAGTTGCAAGTTCTTTGGAGGGTAGGATTAAAATTCAATTGGAGAAAGTCCAGAGGAGAGCAACAAAAATGATGAAAGGTCTAGAAAACATGACTTGTGAGGGAAGATTAAAAAAAAATTGGTTTGTTTAGTCTGGAAAAGAGAAGACTGAGAGGGGACATGATAACAGCTTCCAAGTACATAAAAGGTTGTAACAAGGAGTTGTTCTCTTTAACCTGGATAGGACATGAATCAGTGGACAAACTGCAGCAAGAGGGTTTAGTCTGGACATTAGAAAAAACTTCCTGTCAGTGTAGTTAAGTAAATTACCTAGAGAGCTTGTGGAATCTCTATCACTAAAGGTTTTTAAGAACAGGTTAGACAAACACCTGTCCGGAATGGTCAAGTTATAACAAAGTCCTGCCATGAGTGAACGGGACTGGACTAGATGACCTACTGAGGTCCCTTCCAGTCCTACTCTTCTATGATTCTACAAATGCAAAGAACAGTTTCCCTGGATTATCAATGTTTATTTCAAGCTAGGAATGTATAGCTGTATTTTCACAGGAACTCACTTACATGAGGTCTCCACTCAAATTTTGAATCAGTATAGCTATTTGGGCTAGGGATATGACTTTGTTATGGAAATAGTTCTATGGGTACAACCTCTAATGCGGACATGGTTTATCAATATGGAGGTGCCTTATACACATGTCTCTTTATTCCCCTTCTTGAACTGGGATTAACTATACTGCTATAAGCATCTTTGCATCAGTGTAATTGTGTCTGTAGAGGTGTGGACTCACCCCTGCAGCGCCTCCTTCTGGTGTATCAGGGAATTAGCTGGTTCCAGCATTCGGAGCACCCTCTGCAGACCGGTGATCCGCCTGTCCTCTGGCCCTGTGTCCCTCCCTGGACCCCAGTGCCCTTTTAACCAGGATTCTGCCCCCTGGCAGTACCCCATCAATCTGGGTATCCCCTCCCTGGGGAATCCCCAACCCACAATCCCCACTTTGCCTCAGTTTGTCTACTGCCCAGTCTCCATCTAGCCCCCGTTCACTGGGGCAGACTGCAGTATCAGCCACTCATCATAGGCAAAGGGGTTTGGACCTGCTGCCTTTGCCTACCTCTGGGCTGCCCCCTGCAACTCCCAATATGTCTTGGCCTTATGCTAGGCCGCAGCCTGGGGCTTTCCAGGCAGGAGCTCCCCAGCTCCTCTGCCTTTCCCCAGCCCTGCTTCACTCAGGTACCCTGTGCCTAGCTCCCTGCAGCCAGGCCCTTCTCCTTCTACAGGCAGAGGAAGACTGCCCAGGCCTCTGGCTCACAGCCTCTTACAGGGGCCAGCTGGGCCTGACTGGGGCATGGCCACAGCTGAGCCTGCTTTCCCTAATCAGCTCAGGCTTCTTGCCCTAGCCACAGCCCTCTGCTGGGCTGTTTCAAGCCTCACAGGGCAGGAGTGGGTAATCACTCTGCTACAGCGTCCATTCTGTGTAGATGAATGGGCACCTCATGGCAACCCCCTGGAGGCCTCAGGGCAGCCCAGAAAACAGCCTCTCACATCAGTTTTCCTTATTTGTTCCCCAAATAATCTCCAAACAGGTTTTTTTTTCCAGTCCAGACATAACAGCCCTCCTTTCAGTTTTGTTTATTAACCTAAATTTCAAAACTAAACCCAGAAGTCTTCCCTCCAGATGAGGGCTTAAATTCAACCAGAGCTGTCTGGAGCTCTCGTAAATATTTTCAACCCCCCTGGAGTTTATATAGTATACTGTGGGGTGCAGTGTGGGGCTCCGGGAAATACTCTATAAACATATAAGCCCTGGCTCCAGCTGCATACACCCGAAACTCCCCTCGTCTGATCTGAGTCCTTCCTGCCTTAGGAGGCTACTCCCAGCTCTTCCTATCTGGACCAATTCCCCTGGTCTCAGGGTTTTCCCTACAGGACCCTCTCTCACTCTCTCAAGTCTCACTTCAGCCTCCTGAGCTGGCCTCTTACTCTCGCCTCCTTCTGCCCTTTATTGAACATTCCCTGATTCCCCCTCAGCTGGACTTCTTCTCTAATTAGGGCTGGCTGGCCACAGGCTCTCCAGACCAGGGCATGCGGCCCTGTCACAGGCAAGGATAGGCCAGTATAGGTAAAATGGTGCAACTTCTATGTGTAGACAAACCTTGACATATTTATTCCTCACGCTGGTTACAAAGGGGATAGATAATGGGACGTATGACAAGAAAGTCAACAGAAAGAGAAGACTTAGTTCTTTTATTGCACAATGCTTTTGGTAACAGATACACAGCTATTAGTATCACCGAGAAAATGGTAAAATATGAGAAGGAAGTGGTGGGAAGCATTGCCTGGGCATGGGAGGAATTCTCAGGACATTGGTTTGGCTATAAATGTACAGGCTGGGTTTTCCCATAAGCGGCTGATGTTAAGCACCCAAATGCTATGGACAGTGAATGGGAGTTTGGCACCTAACACCCTTAGGTCCCATTGTCAATTACAACTGGACATGGTGGAGCACACAGTGCACTGGACTAGGGCTCTGGATAACTGGTGTCTATGCCTGTCCCTGCCACTAGCCCACTGAGTGACTGTGGCAGGTGATGTTACCTCTTTCTGCTTTAGTTTCCCCAGCTATAATGTGACAATGAGGATGTGGAGCTAGGGACAGAGTCACAAAACTCCCCCTTACTCTCATAGATATTATGGAGCACACAGCAAGCAGCAATAACAATAGGAATATTGCTTTTGCTGAGGTCTAACCTACTCAGCAAACTGCACCAGTGCCCTGTTAAATGTCCAAAGGAACATTCTACCACCATTCTGCACTTACTCAGCCTATAGTTCAACTGCTCCTTACTGCTGTCCAGGCTGCCTGCGTACAGCTTCATGAGCCATGGGAGCAAGGGGTAGGCTGGGTCCCCAAAGATAACTATTGGCATTTCAACATCCCCAACAGTAATTTTCTGATCTAGGAAGAAAATCCCTTCTTGCAGCTTTCCAAACATTCCAAAGCTCTGAAAGATGTGAGCATCATGCACCTTTCCCGATCATCCCAAATTGATGTCGGTGAAATGGCTCTCGTGATCCACTTGTGCTTGCAACACCATCGAGAAATATCCCTTGCAGTTTATGTACTGTTTGGCAAGGTGGTCTGGTGCCAGGGACGGCTCCAGGCATCAGCGCTCCAAGTGCGTGCCTGGGGCGGCAAGCTGCGGGGGGCGCTCTGCCGGTCGCCACTAGGGCGGCAGGCAGGGTGCCCTCGGTGGCTTGCCTGCGGAGGGTCCACTGGTCCCGCGGCTTTACCGGACCTCCTGCAGGCCTGCGGGAGGTCTGCTGAAGCCGCGGGACCAGCGGACCCTCCGTGCTTGGGGCAGCAAAATGTCTACAGCCGCCCCTGTCTGGTGCCAAGATAGTGATATGTGTTCCGTCTATCTCCCCCCCACCGTTAAGGAACCACATTGCAGCAGACCCATCCACTATGACCTGCACATTTCCCAGAGTCACTATTCTTGTTACCAGAAGGGTATTGATTGCCCTGGCTACTTGGATCATAGCAGCCCCCACGGTATATTTGTTCACCCGAAATTGGTAGTCAGGCATTGCAAGCTTCCACAGGGCTATCACCACTTGCTTCTCAACTGCCAGGGCAGGTCTCGTCTTGGTATTCCTTACGTATGTGAAAGTTTTGCAGCTATTAGGAATCATTCCATACCTGCAACACTATGTGGTCCCACCACTCTATGCTTGTTTGCTGGGCCCAGAATCAGCATTTCATTGTATCAACATGCCCCAATGCTGTCATGATATCCCAATTGCCACATCCTGTGTTTTCAGGAACATCTGTGTCCATGTCCTCCTCACAAACTTCCCTGTGCTGGTGGTTCCTATCTAGGCTCTGCACATACTGCAGGATCATGCGTGAGGTGTTTACAATGCTCACAAAAGCAGTGTGGGTCTGAGCAGCTTCCATGCTTGCTATGCTGCATGGATAACCCAGGAAAAAAAGCACAAAACGATTGCTTGCCATTGCTTTCAAGGAAAGAGCGAGGGAAGGAGGGGAGACTGACGACATGTACCCAAAACCACCCGCGACAATGTTTTTGCCCCATCAGGCATTGGGAGCTTAACCCAGAATTCCAATGGGCAGCGGGGACTGTGGGATAGCTACCCACAGTGCACCACTCCATGAATTGATGCTAGCCACGGTATTGAGGACGCACTCCACCGACCTACTGTGCTTAGTGGGGAAATACATGATCAACTGTATAAAATTACTTACTAAAGATTGACTTCTATAAAATCAACCTAATTTCATAGTATAAACATGCCCTAAGTGTTTGCCATAAAAGGGCAGCAGTACTCTATACTTGTGCCTCTGGACATGCCTTCTGCAGCTCCACACCAGGCACCCGGACGCTGAAGCCTCAGAGCAATGCATGGACCTGGGGAAGATAGACGTTCCCCTGCCTGACTCGTCTGCAGGGCCCGATCTGTCAGGTGAGTGCCCAGATGCTTTTGAAAATCCCACTGGGCAGCCAAGTATCTTGAAAAACAGGCTCTAAATCATTACTGCAAATGGGCAAATAAGAGGCCCGGGCTGGTGTCCTGTGGCACAGGTTAGAGCAGTGGCTCTCAACTTTTCCAGACTACTGTACCCCTTTCAGGAGTCTGATATGTTTTGCGTAACCTAAGTTTCACTTTACTTAAAAACTACTTACTTAGAAAATCAGACATAAAAATACAGAAGTGTCACGGCACACTGATAGTGAAAAATTGCTGACTTACTCATTTTTACCACATAATTATAAAATAAAACAATTGGAATATAAAAATTGTACTTACATTTCAGTGTATAATATATAGAGCAGTATAAACAAGTTAAAAACTGTATAAAATTTTGTTTTACTGACTTTGCTAGTGCTTTTTATGTAGCCTGTTGTAAAACTATGCAAATATCTAGATGAGTTGATGTATCCCGGAAGACCTGTGTACATCCATGTGTATGCATACTCCTGGTTGAGAACCACTGGATTAGAGGGTTTCCTTTTGCTTTTCTGTTCCTTTGGAAAGAAGCCTGGGGATGAAATACATTATAAGAAAACAGTTAATTATATAATTGCCTAACATTGGAGTTCCATGGTGATGTTGCAACTCAATTTTTTTATAATATAGGTATCATATTTGTGTGTGTGTATGTGTGTTGGTAAAGAAGTCTCTAACCCTACAATGAATGGGTGTTCCGCATTCCTGCTGAGTCCATTTTGCCTGCACCCTCTCACTGAGCACAGTCTCCCTCATTTATTCATTTTTGGTCAGCTCAAGTTCAAATCTCCCACCAGCCCAGTAGTACCCACCTGTGGCATCTTACATAAGTCCTAAAAAGAATGGGGCCACAGGTTTTAAGAGGTCTGTCTGTGCCCATGTTACTGTAATTCTCTAAGAGCATGGCAAGAAGCCCAAGGAAACTAATGGAAACATGACATTAGATTACTGCAGGCTTTGGTTCAGGCCCTAAACCAGCCTATGGTATGTTTATTTTATTTTAACCTAAGGAAACTGATTGGTTAGCATTGTCCAAACATTGATTTCCTGCTAGCTTTTCTCAGGGCCTCCTTAACTTCTTTGTTTCTCAGGCTGTAGATGAGGGGATTCATCAGGGGAGTCAGGACAGTGTAGAAGACAGAGAGAACTTTCTTGAAGTCTCTCAGTCTGTTGGTTGTGGGGAACATATAGGCAATCAGTAGAGTTCCATAATACATGGTCACCATAATGAGGTGGGAGGAGCAGGTGGAAAAGGCCTTTTGCCTCCCGGTGCTGGAAGGGATTTTTAGGATGATTGCAATGATGTAGATGTAGGACATCGAAGTAAGTAGGAATGGGACCAGTAAGAAAATCAAGCTGAGTGTTAAAGCCAACATTTCCATCATCTGAGGATCATTGCAGGAGATTTTTACCAGGGGGATAAAATCACAAAAGAAATGGTCAATATCATTGGGTCCACAGAAAGTCAACTGGGATATCAACAATGTTAGTATGCTACTAAGTAGGAAGGCACCTGTCCAAGAGCCATCTGCAAGCTGGAGGCAAGACCTGACACTCATATGGGCTGCACAGTGGAGTGGATTGCCTATGGCTAAATACTGATCATATGACATCACCAATAAGAGAAAGCATTCTGTCGCAACTATAGAAGCAAAGAAATAATATTGTGTGATACACCTACTAAATGAAATAGTCCTGCCCTCAGTCAGGAGACTGGCCAGCAAGCTGGGCAGGATGGTCGAGGTGTAGCAGGTCTCCAAGCAGGACAAGTTCCCCAGGAAGAAGTACATGGGGGTGTGAAGGTGTTGATCAGTCACAACTAGTGCCACGATGAGGATGTTCCCGGCCATGGTTGCAATGTAGATCACTAGAAACAGCAGGAAAAGAAGGATTTGCAGTTCAGTGAGAGTCCCAAATCCCAGGAGGATGAATTCTGTGATGGACGTTTGATTTCCCTTTTCTGAGTTCATCATGGGGTGTGTCTATGGGAAAGAAATTTACTGCGTGACATAAATGAACATCATTCACTCAGTAAAACATCAGCATTGTTTTTTGAATGTCTGCCTCTGCTGGCTACCAGAACAATAGCTGAGTAGAGAATAGAGGACAGGGAGGGAAAATGCCATCTCTTTTGATTCCTGGGACAGATTTCATATCTGAGCAGACTATAGGTTAAAGAAAATGTTAATCTCTCTGGAAATCTGTGTAGTACCTTGACACATGGCATCAAGCACTGAAATATTACGGTGATGAGCCTGATACAGAAGAGCATAGAAACACAGAAAGAGGAGACAGATTAGACTGATATTGGTTCAAATAGTCACATATATCATGGCCTAGTATCTAAAAGAAGAAAGAAGTAGGCTGGAGTTCCACTGTTGAAATGGGTCAGGATTTTATATTTTAGAGGAAGCCACAACAAAGAAAGAAACCAGTCAAATAGGGCTGGGAATTACAATGCGTGGGCAGCCAACTGAAAGTGAATTGCTCAAAAGCTTCTCTCTTTCACCAACAGAAGTTGGTCCAATAAAAGATATTATCTCAACCACCTTGTCCCTCTACTATTCACAAAGCACATTCATGCCCCTGTTTGGTGGTGGTATAGAAATACAGTCAGAAAGTTGGTGCTCACCCGTAACCACAGCACAGCCCAAGTTTGAAGGGATGAACTCTTATTTCTCAGGGTTCGGCCGCCAGGATTCAGGATCCTCAGCTGAGGTTCTTGTCTCTCCTCTTTCTGCAGAAACTGGATTTTGTCAGTGAAGAGACCTGCAGTTACCTGAAGGGATGAGCAGATGCATTTGATCTACATTTGAGCAATGAGCTTCCCCTTGGATTTACAAAGTGCAAATGCTGCCTCATATTTGTATTCAGTCTTCACGGTTTTTAGTACAGTCACACTTCATACGTTCTCCCACTTCATTGATTTATTGTCTCCAAAGCTTTATAGCTAACAATGCCCAATGGGACTTGTACAGTGTGATTTGTATAATTGTATAATTGTAATTATTCCATGTGGAATATATTTCAGATCATAAACAAACACCAGCTTCCATTCTTGGGAGATGCCTGTTATAATCTACTTGCCCTACCTGGTTATTAATATTCAATATATGCTGCCACCTAGTGGCCCTTTTTCTAGTATTATTCTATTGGCTACAAAAATCTATTGGTCACTAGTCAGTATTTCTAACACACCCTTCAGTTCCTCTGCTCTGCTGCCTTCTAGTGTTGATTTCCCAGAATGGCAGCCTGTTTCTTTGCTGTCCTCTAGTGGATTCTTCTTGCTGTCATAGCTGCAGCTTTCCAGTTCTTGACTCATATCAATTGCTGGACATTATTTAGTATAACAGCCCATTTCTCACTCCACAACATGTGCTACTATCCACAGTTCATTACATATTGCAGGGCCCATTTCTTATCATTTATACACCATTATTGAACTTCACCTTCCTTTCCACTTCCCTCAGGTGGTCATTTGGCAACATAACATCTTCTTTCTTGCCCTTCCACTTTGGCTGCTATCCACTGGACAACACCACTACATCTTTCCATTCCTCTGCCCTCTAGTGACCCTAGCGAGCTTAATCACACCTTTCCTCATTTCTTACCTACTGCTAGGTGTGCACTATTCCAAAGTAGAGCCACTGAGAATCAAATTGTAGAACAGCCCGATTGCAACATTAGTGGCCGTATAAGAGATAACTTGAGACATAAGGTCTAAGTCCTGAACAGAAATCAGGCCTTTCTGCTATAAAGCAAAGTCAGGCTGTGAGCAGAAGTAGGATGTTATAAAACATGCTTGCTGGCAGGTTCACTCTCTGATGTATAAACTTTCCCATTATTGGAAAAACAGAAGCAGTCCTAAGCAGTAACATGAGCACATTCCAGAGGGATGGTACCAGAACACCCCAATACCAAGAATGGTACAAGGACACTTCCCAAAGATAAGAACATGCTGAAACCTTAAAGATAAGGTCAGGATGACAGTAAGATGGATAGAGATGTTTTGATAAGGTATTGGGTGGTAACAAACTGTCAGAGTGGCAATACAAAACTTGTTTGTATCAGTGTATAAAAGAAGAGTCGCAGAGGGGGTGTCTTTCTCCGGCCTAGGAGGGAATGGAAATACCCACTGTTCACTGAGCCATATCCATTGTCACAGGCATACATATTCTAGTGTAGTTATAGATATTGATCCGGGCAACTAGGACCGTGCTTTGTCAGCAGTAAACCTGGATGAGTGCCTTTGCTACTGAACTGGAGTCTGGTAGTTTTATTGGGAAGTTCGACCAGAGCCAGAGCAGCACATGGCGAGAACACACACACACACAGCCAAAACATCTAACGACAGTGGCTACAACAGTACTTACAACAACGGCAGTGACTCACAAATGTTCAGCAGGGGTTTCCCATCCACCCAATGCATTTCTATTGATGTGGGGTCTGTATCCAATGGAAATGCATAGATTGAACCTACCTTGACAGAACACCAGTGGCTCTTTAGGCTGAGATTCTCAGAGGCATCTAAGAGAGTTAAGCATCCAACTCCCATTTCAAAGGGATTAGGATGCGTAACTCCATTAGGGCCCCTGGAAAGTAATTTCTGCAGGGCTGAAGTCCTACCGTTCTCAGTGTTGCGCACCTTCCCTGTCTCTGGACAAGCCCTGATGTGCTCCCAGTGACTGAGCCAGCACTGCCATTTTGGCATCACAGGAGTTCTGCCCATTAGTAGGTGGTAGTCACTTTCTCTCATCCCAAGGAGAGGCCCTGCATACAGCAGAGCTGTCTAAGGCACCTGGGGCTGATTAGACACCGTGCCATGAGAACGACACCTCTTGGGACGGGTGCTTGTTGCAGTGAGTTTTGGGGTCACTCATTGCAACAGTTTCCCTCCCTTTACACTGCTCTGCGCAGCTGGAAGCAGCAGAGCAGCTTCTGTCCTGCAGGGCCACATGCCAAGTCCTTCCTCAGTGACCGTTTGACAGACCCGACCCCAGGAATGGCCTCAGTTCTACATGTGCCCTGGCAAATCCCCTGCTGGGTTTCGACAGACCCAGTGGACCTGGCTTGTGAGTCTAGTTCTTTCTTTGCCCAACTTCCCACCTCCAAGGGCCTGGTGAGCCTGGTGCTGTGGCTTTGCTGGAGCTGGTCACAGCCGGGATTACCCCAGATAAGAGCTATGAAGCTGTTCCTGGTAAAGCATCCAGAGGTCACTACTGGGGCCTGGCTGTTTGCATCCGGCCTGTGTGAGTGCAGTGAAGATGGTGGATTTGCAGATGCATATTATGGCAATAAGCACAATTTCAGTGGTGGCAGATTTCCCAGGCTTATTTCCCTATCTCTGATGCCCCAGGAGTTAGTATTTTTATTGTCCAAACATTAATTTGATCAAAAATTGCTTTTTTATGAAAATAAAAAAAATGGTTAAAATTGTCTCCACTCTGCCTGGTGCCCAGTTAGAAGGTCTATGATGGGACCATGTTTATGGCCACCTCCCTCCCTGGTTAAAAGGACAACACTGACCTGAACTCTGTTTGGATTCTCCATTGTGTCCTTAGAGGCATAAGAAATGACCTGTAGCTACAAGCATGATTAAGTCATCCTGTCACGGATCCACAGGTCCAGTGCTACAGAACAGCTCTAGAAGAGTCCCTGGGAGAACCCCTTCAGGTTGTCAGCCCCCTTAGGTCACACTCTCACTAGGGCAAGCCTCTTGGCTTCACCGCTTACTGGAACCTAATATAGCAGCCTTCAGCACCCCTGCTCCTCACTGTGAACTTCCCTCAGCGAGTCCACCTGAATCGGACACGTGGGGAAGACTTGCACACCCAAAGGGGGCAATGAACCCCTGACTTCCTAACTCTGGAGTGACTTTCAGCCAGGCTTGTAAAAGCAGGAGGGTTTATGAGATGTCTGGAACACAGCGTAGAAAGTCCTTCATTAACATAGAGAACGGAAAGTTACATCTGGGTCAATCCTAAAGCCCAGAGCTCTCTGACCCCTCTGTAGTCCCAATCCAAAAGCTTCTCCCTGCCTCCAGCAGCCCGCACTTAAGAATCCTACCTGGCCCCTCCCCAGTCCTTTGTCCTCCAGCTTATCACACCCAGCTGGCTTCCTGCTAAGGGTGGGCCATCCAGGGTCATTTGTTTCTAGGCGGCAAATATCGGGGCAATTGTAATGGCCATTGTGTTCTGGGAGTCTTCATGGCCATGGATACCCAGACCCCAGGCAGACAGGCGTCAGTCATACCTATGTCTCTAAGTCTCTGCAAAGCGTAAACAGTCCTTTCCCCCACCTAATTAAATATGCACCCCACAGGGGACACTGAGACACACACAATATTCATATAAAACATTATAAAAAAATCCCACTTCATCTGAATTTGATTACAAGACTTTATTATCTAACATAGAGAAACAATGAACAGGGGATGTACATAAGGATTTACACTGATGGTTAGTGGGTTTTGTGTCTTACACAACGTTTGCTCTGTGCAGTTTTGAACACTGTACACCCTTCTCACATAGGGTGAACTGCCAGCACCATGGAGAAAAATACCATAATACTGCGTGTATCAGTGCTGAAAATGATAGAGTGACAGAACTGTCCAAAACGGCACTTTCCTATAAGTTGTGTTACATGCAGCGATGGTTCTAGCTTTTTTGCCGCCCCAAGCACGGCAGTCAGGCTGACTTTGGTGGTTTGCCTGTGGGAGTCTGCTGGTCCAGCAGCTTCAGTGGGACCTCCTGCAGGCAAGCCACGGAAAGTAGACTGACTGCCACTCTCACAGGGACCAGCAGGGCTCCCCCCATGGATTGCCTCCCCAGGCACGCGATTGGAGCGCTGGTGCCAGAAGCAGCAGCTGGTTACATGGACTCAGCAAGGGACCACAAAAACTGTCTTAGTAACTCTACGCAGACCATCTCCAATTCTTTTTCACTTTAGTGCTGAGATTTTTCAATGGAATTTATGAACTTAATTTTAATGGGGGCTGATTGCTTAAATCACCCAGGCAGCTTTGAAAACCTCAGGCTAAGTAGTATTCTCAGAGTCTCTGAATGTTTTTGTGAAAACCACATTTACTGACTGCTTTGCACAAGGCTTCCTTGACCTCTCTGTTTCTCAGGCTGCAGATGAGGGCAAAAATGATTGAGAAAGGAAAAACTACCATCTGAAAAGAGATTGCAAAGGTCAAGATTGTTACCTTTGAAATGAGAGGAATAAAAGGGGACATGATAAATAATGATCTGGAAAAGGCAGAATGTGGAACTTCTGTTTTCCCTGCCTTTTACTGCAAGAACATGGTGGACTGTGACAAAGTTCCTCCTCTACCTTGGTGGGTCCTGCTCTTATTGGCAGATTTGCTCACCTCAGTGACCTTCCCCACAGTCTGGGTCAACTCCTCCTTTGTCTGATCAGGAGTTGGGAGGTTTGGGGGGAACCCGGACCCGCCCTCTACTCTGGGTTCCAGCCCAGGGCTCCATGGATCGCAACTGTCTATAGTGCCTCCTGTAACAGCTGCATGACAGCTACAACTCCCTGGGCTACTTCCCCATGGCCTCCTCCAAACACCTTCTTTCTCCTCACCACAGGACCTTCCTCCTGGTGTCTGATAACACTTGTGCTCCTTAGTCCTCCAGCAACACAGCCTCTCACTCTCAGCTCCTTGTGCCTCTTGCTCCCAGCTCCTCACACACTTCATCTTCTCTGGCTCCCCCCTGCCTGACTGGAGTGAGCTCCTTTTTAAACCCAGGTGTCCTGATTAGCCTGCCTTGATTGGCTGCAGGTGTTCTAATTAGCCTGTCTGCCTTAATTCGTTCTAGCAGGTTCCTAATTACCAGTATATTTGCCTTCTACCAGACTCCCAGTACCTCTACCAGTACCCTACTGGTTTGGGTCTGTCACAGGGACATACAACAAAATTAAAATATGGGAAACTTAAAATCTATACAATGAAATACTTGTTCGCACAGCGTTTAGTTGAAGTGCGGCACTCACAGTGATGCTGGCAGACCAGGCCCCAGCTCCTGCCAAGGCCTCCTTTTCTCAGTGGGACACTGACAGATACACAGCTGCAATCACCCTTGCTGTTGAGAGAAGCCTGTATTACCTTTTGAAACCTGAGACTGAGACTCATTCACAGGTCTGTTTTCTTGCTTGAATCTTGTAAATAACTCTCATTTCCTTTTCCTATTTAATAAATCTTCCTATAGTTCACTACAGCATTGGGTACAAGTGTTGTCTTTTGTGTGAGACCTAAAGTGCAATTGACCTGGAGGAAGTTGGGAGTAACCTGAATATTGCTGCGATTCTTGGCATAAGGGGCCGTGTACCACAGATACGGTCATGTGGGTGTCAGGAGAGACCTCTGCAGCCAAGGGGACTGTAAGTGACTGTCAGGGCTGTTAACGTGCCTGAGGAGTTTGCACTCAGATTTCACCAACCAGCTGCATCAAGTTTAGAACTCACAACCAATGAGGGGTTTGTGCCCTGGTTTGTAACAGTCTGTCCTGAGTTTGGCACTCACCCTGTTGCATCCCCATTGGGAGCATCACACTCACTGCCACAGGAAGTCATTGATATGAAGAATTTAATTGGATTCCAGAAGAGACTGATACAAATATCCAGATATAAATATCCAGAGTTATCGTAATTATTGGCAACAACAGGTTTGGAATGGATATTAAACCTCCTGTTTGTGGGGCTAAGACAATCTCATGATGGCTCAAGCTTCAAGCCATGAGCTCCTATTTCTCAGGGTTTGGCAGTTAGGACTCAGTTTCCACCACTGAGGTTTTTGGGTTTCATCATTCAGTAGAAACTGGATCTTCTCAGCGAAGACACCTGCATCTACCTGAACAGACGAGCAGCTGCTGCAACCTATCTTAGAGCATGCTCCGCCCCCTCCATTTACGAAGTGCAGAGTCCTCATATTTGTATCCTTCTCCATGAAAGGCTTCGTCTCCCTTGATTCCAACTCTGAAGGGGCTGAGCCTGGGGAGTTAGCGCTGTGTTTTCTGTGCAGACAGTACAAACAACTGTCCTGATGCAACCAACCTCCCACACTCAGAAGAATTGCATTTCTTCTACCAGCTATATGAGCTCATTGCTCTGCATTGCTGAAATGTAATGTAGCGCCCATGGAGTGCCTGGCCATGCAGAGACTGACTCTACTCAGCAATCTTTGCTCATGTCACTTGTCCCATTGCCTTTGTAGTAGAAAAAGAGAGCCTGAGACATGAGACCTGGTATAAGGAGCCTGGTAGGATACCTAAGGCCTGAACTAAAGTAGTCAGGGCCAGCTGATATAAAACAAAGTTAGGAAAATCAGGCTGTGAGCAGATGTCAGGCCCTGCTACAAAACATGCCTATGTGCAAGTTCACAGAACCTGGCAGGAACTGAGATGGTGTTGCAAAAACAGAAACATTCCTAAGAAGTGCTAGGAACAGGACACTCATGTAAACTCATTCCAGAAGGGTAGTACCAGAACACCTCGATACCAAGTATGGTGTAAACACACTCCCCGAAGATAACAGGGACACACTGACGCCTCCTAAAGATAAGGTCAGGATAAAAGGGTGATAGATAGAGATGTTCTGATCTAACCACAGGTACAAGGTAAAGTGGTAACTAGCCATATCAGAAGGGCAATAGGTAACTTGTTTGTATCAGTGTATAAAATAGCGGTCAGAGAGGGGGTGTTTTGATCCGGCTGAGGGGGAGCGGAGAGTTCTGCTGCTCACTGAGCCGAGTCCATTGTAAAGGGCATATATGTGTTAGTGTACCTGTAGCACATATAGGATGCAAAGACTGTGCTTCATTGACAATAAATTTGATCAATGCCTTTGCCACTGAACCGAGTTTGTGGTCTTGGACAGTTCGATTAGAGCCTGCTAGGACAGCTATTTGTGCAGAGCTGGTGCAGCGAACACAGAGAACACACACAGAGCTGACAAGTGACAACAACCTTCAATGGAAGAATTGCACAAGTAACAATGCCTAACATGACTCAGGCTTACCTGATTGGGTGCTGAAGCCACACAGTTTAACAAACACACAGGAGATTGAATGTAAGAAATAAGCACTAATTACCCAGGCTCAGCCCCTTCAGAGGTTGAAATAAGTGTGACTTTTATAACTGCAACTTTTTTTTAAGTCTAATAATCCTAATGTGTAAAATATTTGAGATCATGAACAAACACCAGCTTAAATTTTTCGGAGATGCCTGTCCAACATGATGGCCTGTTATTATGTACTTACACCATCCCTTTATTAACATTCAATATATACTGCCATCTAGTGGGCATTTCTGAAAATAGCTGCCCATACATAGCACTTACAACACGCTTTCACTTCGTGAAGAAAAACTAAATGCACAAAGGCAGAATGGGGGATAACTGGCTTGGAAGAGGCACTGCTGAGAAGGATCTGGGAATTGTGGTGGATTACAACATCAACATGAGTCAACAATTCGATGCTGTTTCAAAAAAAAACAAATGCAATTTTAGCTTGTATTAACAGACGCATAGCACGCAAGTCTCGGGAGGTGATAGTACCACTCTGCTTGGCTCTGGTTATGCCTGAGCCAAAGACTCTGTCCAATTTTGGTCACCAATGTATAGAAAGGATGTAGAGAAACTGGAAAGGATCCAGAGATGAACGACAAAGATGATCAAAGGGATGGAATGCAAGTCATATGAGCAAAAGGCTGAAGGAACTGTTTATGTTTAGTTTGAAGACTGCTATCATGCCCATTCCCTCCATTAATTTGCTCTTTTCCAAATACTTGAAAGGCTGCCATAAAAATGAGAAAAGTTGGTCTCTCTTGCCACAGTGGACAGGACAAGAGACAATGGGTTCAAACTGCAGCATAACAGATTTAGACTAAATCTCAGGAATCTCCTTCACTGGAAGTTTTCAAAAGGAGGCTGGATAGCCATCAGTCTTGGATGGCTGAGACTCAATAAATCCTGCATCTTGGCAAGGGGTTGGACTAGATGATCCTTGCCGTCCCTTGTAATCCAAGGGTTCTATGCTGCCACCTAGTGGCCATTTTACAATATAATTTTCCCATTATTTTATTAGCTACTGAAATCTATTGGTCAGTATTTCTGACCACCCCCTCCTTTCCTTTTCTCTACTCTGCTGCCATGTAATGTCGATTTCCCAGCATGGCAGCGTGTTACTCTGCTTTCCTCTAGTGGATGATTCTTGCTGTAGCTGCCTCTTTCCCATTTTTGACTCTCATGTCGCCTGGTGGACATTATTTAATATAACAGCACATTTCTCAATCCCTCACATCTCCTACTCCAACAGAGTCATTACAAAGCACAGAGTTCCTTTTCTCTTCAATGCTCTTTGCTCATCACTTATACAGTGTTATACAGCTTCACCTCCCTTTCCTCATTTCTTACCTATTGCTAGGTGTGCACTGTTCAAAATTTTAACCATTGGGAACCAAATCACACAACAGCATGTTTGCAACAATAGTGGCCACAACTACACATACAACATTAGTGGGTCTCAAAGGTTTATCGGGGTTTACCATTAATTCAGTGCATTTCTGTTGCTGGGGAGTCTGTTTCCAGTGGAAATATATAGATTGAAGCTACAATGACAGCAGCCCAGTGGTTCTCCAGACTGAGATTCTAGGAGGCGTCTAAGTGAGATAGGCACCCAAATCCTTTTGCAGTGGGAGATGGATGCTGAACTCTGTTAGGTCACTTGGGAAATCCTTTCCACGGTGCTGAAGTCCTACAGTTCTCACTAGTGCCCAGCTCCGCTGCCTCTGTCTAAGTCCTGACGTGCTCACAGTGACTGAGCTAGCACTGCTGTGTCTGGCACCACAGGAGTTCAGCTCATTGCTAGGTGGTAGCCACTTTCTCTCACCATACATTGTGTCATGGCCCGAAGAGGGGAACCTGCATGCAGTAGAGCTGTCCAAACCAGTTTGGGAAGGCTGGACACCATGTCCTGAGAACTAGCCCTCTCAGGGCATGTACTCATTGCAGTGAGTTTTAGGGACACTCATTTTAACAGGTCCTCTCCCTTTGTACTGCTCTGTGCTATTGGTAGCAGCAGAGCAGCTCGTGCCCTGCAGGGCAGCATGCAGAGTCCCTCATCAGTGACCATTTGATAGACCTAATGCCAGAAATGTCCTCAGTTCTAAGTGTGCCCTAGCAAACCCCCAGCTGGATCTGGACAGTCCCAGTGCCCCTGGCTTGTGAGTCTACCTCTTTGTTTGCCCAACCTTCCTGCCTCCAAGGAGCTGGTGAGCTTGGAGCTGTTGCTTTGCCGGAGCTGGTCACAGCCAGGTTTAGCTCAGATAAGCGCTACTAAGTTGTTTTTGGTGAAGTATCCAGATGTACTGCTGGGGCCTGGCTGTTTGCATCTGACCTGTGTGAGTGTAGTGAAGGTGGCTGGTTTGCAGGGGGTATGGTCAGGATGGAAATAGGCACAATTTCAGAGGTGGCAGATTTCCTAGGCTTATGACCCCAAAAAGGCTACACCAAGAATTTGGACAATAAAAATACTAACATTTATTTTGATACTAATGGCTTTTTTACAGATATAAAAAAAAAATTGGTTAAAATTGTCTCCACTGCTCCTGGTGCCCAGTAGAAAACTTCATGATGAGAACACAGTTTTGGCCACCTCCCTCCCTCATCCTTCCACTTAGATGGACAATGGGAGTTTTCAATTTAATTTTAATGGGGCTATGAAAAGGGACCCCCTGTACAACCTAGAGCTGTGGGACTGCTGTGCCCCCTTCTCTCTCCAGCTTGGGCTGTCTCTCATGGTGCTTTAATAGTGAGAAGCAGCAACCCCCCGCCCTCCCCAGTTGCTGTTATCACACAATCACCAGCATACAGAGACACACTCAACTGAGTTGCATGAATGCTCTCCAAGCTACTCATGAACTGTACAGAAGGAGACACCACCAAATCCCTCCAGCCTTGCACCTCCAGAAATGTACTATCTTACACTGCTCAAGACCTTCTCTTGAACAATGCAAGCTCATTAATTATTTCACCACTTCATCAAAGGATAGTGGGCACCAGCCTTTATATTCTGAGCAGATTCCCCAAGAATTTTAGACAAAATCACTGGTTAAAATTAAACATTAAAACAAGTTTATTAACTACAGAAAGATAAAAGCAGCAAAGAATCCTGTGGCACCTTATAGACTAACAGACGTTTTGGAGCATGAGCTGAGAGGTGAATTTAGCCCTTTTATTAAGAACTGTAGCCTGACTGTACATGAATCTGAGGAAGTGGGTATTCACCCACGAAAGCTCATGCTCCAAAACGTCTGTTAGTCTATAAGGTGCCACAGGATTCTTTGCTGCTTTTACAGATCCAGACTAACACAGCTACCCCTCTGATACTTTACAGAAAGATAGATTTTAAGTGATTATAAGTGTTAGGTAACTATCTCTGACCCTTATGCCTAAGAAATAAAAAGGAAACACACATTCTAAATCCTAAACTTTATCAGACTTAGTAAGATTTGATTCAAACAGCTTTTCTCATCCCACTGGATGTCGCAGTCAGGCTACAGTTCTTAATAAAAAGGCTGAATTCACCTCTCAGCCTGGGACCAACCTCCCCAGTTCAAAGTCTTTGTCTTCCCAGTGTTCTTATTGCCTCCAGAATAGGTGAGAGAGGAGAGAGGTGGTCTCATGAGGCCACTGTCCCTAATGTTACACTCTCAGTTCATGTCCCTGGAAAAATACTGGCCCAGATATGTCCTGCTGGGCCTTGCTGAATCACAGAGTTCAACAATTCCCATGGTGTGGTATTTTCACAACTGTCTTTTACAGAATTATGAATCTCTTGTATACAATTCCCCTGCTGGTCAATCGCTGGTGATGGTCACTTAACGCCCACCTGGGTGTGGAGCAGCTCCTATGTTGTCCCTGTAGAACTAACAATGGGCGACTCCCAGACTCCCAACATATTTCAATAACAATCATATAACAAAATCTCATACTGTCATTTACAAGGATGATATTCATATTTGAACAGAAGAATGAGTTTCAGCAGATCATGACCTTACATATTATACCTCACAAGGCATGCTTTTCATGAAATATCACAACCATATACAAAAGACAAATATAGGGGTAACAGGGCGCTACTTTGAGGTACAGTACATCACAGGCTCATTGCTTTCAATCACCCAGGCAGCTTTCAAAACCTCAGACTAAATTATTATCTCATAGTCTCTGCATGTTTTTGTGAAAGCCGCATTTACTGACTGCTTTGCTCAAGGCTTCTTTGACCTCTCTGTTTCGCAGACTGTAGATGAGGGGGTTTACCAGGGGAGTTAGGACCGTGAAGCAAAGAGAGAGAACATTCTTCAGATCTATAAGCATATCATGTTTTGGTAGCATGTAGAAAATCATTATGGTGCCATAGAAAATTGTCACCACAGTGAGGTGAGAGGAGCAGGTGGAAAAGGCCCTTTGTCTCCCGGTGGTGGAAGGGATTCTTAGGATGGTGGCACTGATATACACGTAGGATGTCATGGTTAGTAGGAATGGAGGCAGGGTGAATATGGAGACGAATATGAGATTCACCAATATGCTCAGGTGGGTGTCACTGCAGGAGAGATCCGTCAATAGAATGGGATCACAATAGAAATGGTCAATTTCATTCGGGCCACAGAAAATTAACTGTGATATGAATAATATAAAGATGGTAGTGGCCAAGCTACTGTTTAACCATGACCCAGCAGCCAAATGGAGGCAAAGCCTGTTATTCATAAGAGTTGAATAGTGGAGGGGTTTACATATTGCTAAATACCGATCATAAGACATTGCTGCTAGGAGACAGCATTCCGTACCTGCTAGAGCACAAAAGAAATACAGTTGTGAGAGGCAGCCACTGACTGAGATGGTTTTGTCCCCAGTTAGGAGACTGACCAGCATCCTGGGCAGGAGGGTGGAGGTGTAGCAGGTCTCCAAGCAGGACAAGTTCCCCAGGAAGTAGTACATGGGGGTGTGAAGATGCTTATCAGCCACAACTAGTGCAGTGATGATCATGTTCCCGGCCACGGTTGCCATGTAGATCACTAGGAACATTAGAAAGAGAATAATTTGCAGGACAGGGAGATCCCCGAAGCCCAGGAGAATAAATTCTGTGACAGCTGTTTGGTTTCTCCAGATTATGTCTGCCATGGGTTAAGTCTAGGAATAATAAAGCAAACTGTGCAATTGAATTGGAAGAACACAGCTGAAAGGTAATCAAGTGCCATGAATTAATTCCATAAATATTCAGAAACTCTCTCCATTTCCTGGCTACCAGCTGACATTTTAAGGCTAAACATAGATTTCGGTCAAAGTGCCAGGAATCTCAGTTCGAGAACAGATCTTTTGTACCCACGTAGACCACCCTCTGCCATATCTGAGCAATGACTAATATAACAGTCCATTTCGCTGGTAGTCAAGTACTGATACGACAGATCAGACTCTTCATCTAGTATCGTATCCCATCTAGTGACATACAGAACTTTAACACGGATGCTTAAATGCTGTATTTCACATCTGGCAATTGCCAGAATTATGCCATGACTTTGGAGTCAAAATCAATAAACACGTCAACTAAAATGTTGAACTGATCTTATCTTAGAATTAATGGAAATTAATCTAACGGTGTTTCTTGGTATATTCAGCATTTCAGTGCCCTGTAGAAGAAAGAATAATTTCTCCGCCCTCCTCACAAGAGAACAGTTTATGCCATAGATTTATGAAGTGAAGTAAATTCTCTCTTCGTTCCCGTGGTGTTGATGGTGATGTGGTGAGGACTGGCAATGCCTTTTCTGATTCCCGACATTGACTACATAGCAGTAAAAAAATACCGCTCTTAAGAGTATGGCACTTAGGAAGAAGTAAAACCAGGCTGATATACAACCCTAACTGGAGAGTGACCCCCTGCACTCCATATGATTGTGGGATGATAATAGAGAAAAGCACTGAGGGGGGTGTGTGTGTGTTTGTGACATGCTGTCCCTGAACTCAGTGTCTAGAAACCCTCAGGCCTGTGTGATCTGGGCTAGTAAGATGCTAGCACCACTCCGCACCCCATGTGGAGCACACTGAGCCAAATCCCCAGCTGGTGTAAATCAAAGTATCTTCATTTTTGTCAGTGGGGCAGATCCTCACCTGAGGACCTGTCACAAGACATGGATCTCAAGCTCCATCTCTGCGAAATGGTGCTATGAATCCTGACTGGCACTGCTGTTGGAAGGTGAGGATAAAACTACTTATATTAATCAGAAGAAGAGCTCTGTGTAGCCGAAATGCTTCTCTTTTTCACCAACAGAAGCTGGTGCAATATAAGATATTACCTCGCCTGCCTCGTCCCTCTAATATTCACAAAGCACATTCATGCCCCTGTTTGGTGGTGGTGATAGAAATACAGTCAGGAAGATGGTGCTCACCTGTAACCACAGTACAGCCCAAGCTGGAAGCAATGAGCTTCTATTTCTCAGGTCTTGGCTGCCAGGATTCAGGATCCTCAGCTGAAGTTCTTGTCTCTCCTCTTTCTGCAGAAACTGGGTTTTGTCAGTGAAGAGACCTGCAGTTACCTGAAGGAATGAGCAGGTGCATTTGATCTACATTTGAGCAATGAGCTTCCCCTTGGATTTGCAAAGTGCAAATGCTGCCTCATATTTATATTCAGTCTTCAAACTTTTTTATAAGGTCCCACTTCAAGCTTTCTCCCACTTGGTTCATTTTGTGACTCCAAAGCTTTGTAGCTAACAATGCCCAACGGGACTTGTACAGTGTGACTTGTATAATTGCATGTTTTTTGAAGTCTAATAATCCATTGTGTAAAATATTTGAGATTGTGATTAAACAGCATCTTACATTTTTGGGAGATGCCTGTCCAAGATGATGGCCTCTTATAATGTACTTGCACCACCCCATTATTAATATTAAATATATGCTGCCATCTAGTGGACATTTCTGAAAAGAGCTGCCCATATATCACCCTTACAACATGCTGCCACGAAAATAGCCGTTTAACATTCTGCTCCACCCCCTCCACACACATGATACAGTTCTGCGGTGATCTGGAAGCCTAGAATCATAGAATCATGGAATATCAGGGTTGAAAGAGACCTCAGGAAGTCATCAAGTCAACTCCCTGCTCAAAGCAGGACCAACACCAACTAAACCATCCCAGCCAGGGCTTTGTCAAGCCTGACCTTAATAACCTCTAAGGAGGTAGATTCCACCACCTCCCTAAGTAACCCATTCCAGTGCTTCACCACTCTCTGAGTGAAAAGGTTTTTCCTAATATCCAACCTAAACCTTCCCCACTGCAACTTGAGACCATTACTGCTTGTTCTGTCATCTGCTACCACTGAGAACAGTCTAGATCCACGGTCTTTGGAACCCCCTTTCAGGTAGCTGAAAGCAGATATCAAATCCCCACCTCCCATTCTTCTTTTCTGCAGACTAAACAATCCCAGTTCCCTCAGCCTCTCCTCGTAAATCATGTGCTCCAGCCCCCTAATTATTTTTGTTGCCCTCCACTGGATTCTTTCCAATTTTTCCACATCCTTCTTGTCGTGTGGGGCCCAAAACTGGACACAGTACTCCAGATGAGGCCTCACCAATGCCGAATAGAGAGGAATGATCACGTCCCTTGATCTGCGGGCAATGCCCCTACTTATACATCCCGAAATGCTGTTAGCCTTCTTGGCAACAAGGCCACACTGTTGATTCATACCCAGCTTCTCATCCACTATAACCCCTAGGTTTTTCTCGGCAGAACTGCTGCTTAGCCATTCAGTCCCTAGTCTGTAACAGTGAATGGGATTCTTCCATCCTAAATGCAGGACTCTGCACTTGTCCTTGTAGAACCTCATCAGGTTTCTTTTGACCCAGTCCTCTAATTTGTCTAGGTCCCTCTGTATCCTATCTCTACTCTCCAGCGTATCTACCACTCCTCCAAGTTTAGTGTTTCGCCATCTCCAACTCAAGGAATATTTTCAACACACGACTGAACAGTGTCTTGACTCACAGGAACCCACCTACCAATACTACAAGAAGAAGAATTCTGTGTGGACTCCTCCTGATGGTCATAATGACAAACTGGACTTCTACACAGAGTGCTTCCAGAGATGTGCACGGGCTGAAATTGTGAACAAACAGCATCACTTACCTCATAACCTCAGCTGTTCAGAATGCAAGACCATCCACAGCCCCAGAAACAACTCTGACATTATAATCAAAGGGGCTGACAAAGGAGGTGCTGTAGTCATCATGAACAGGTCAGATTACGAACAGGAGGCTGCCAGACTCTCCAACACCACATTCTACATGCCACTATCCTCCAATCCCACTGAGGAGTATCAAAGCAATGGCACCATCTGCTCAACAAACTCCCTGGTACAGCATAGGAACAAATCTACACAGACACAACCCTAGAGCCCTGAACAGGAGTATTCTATCTGCTACCCAAGATCCATAAACCTGGAAACCCTGGACTCCCCATCATCTCAGGCATTGGCACTCTTACAGCAGGATTATTTGGACTCTCTCCTCAGACCCTACACTACTAGCACTCCTAGCTATCTTCGAGACACCACCGACTTCCTGAGAAAACTACAGTGCATTGGTGATATTCCTGAAAACACCATCCTGCCCACCATGGATGTAGAAGCTCTTCATACCAATATTCAATACAAGGATGGACTACAAGCTGTCAGGAACAGTATCCGTGATGTTCCCATGGCACACCTGGTGACTGAGCTTCATAACTTTGTCCTCATCCACAACCATTTCAGATTTGGGGACAACTTATACCCATCAAGTCAGTGACATTGCTATGGGTACCCGCATGGCCCTACAGTTTGCCAACATCTTTATGGCTGACTTAGAACAACGCTTCCTCAGCTTTTGTCCCCTAGAGCTCCTCCTCTACTTGTGCTACACTGATGACACCTTCATCATGTGGACGCACGGGAAGGAGGTCCTTGAAGAATTCCACCTGGATTTCAACAATTTCCACTCTACCATCAACCTTAGCCTGGACCAGTCCACACAAGAGATCCACTTCCTGGACACTGCTGTACAAATAAGTGATAGTCACATAAACACCACCCTATACTGGAAACCTGCTTACTGCTATACTTATCTACATGCCTCCAGCTTCCATCCAGGACACTTCACATGGTCCATTGTCTACAGCCAAGCCCTAAGATACAACCGAATTTGTGCCAATGCCTCAGACAGAGACAAACACCTACAAGGTCTTAAAACTACAATACCCACCTGGGGAAGTGAGGAAACCAATTGCCAGAGTGAGATGGTGTCATAAACAGATAGCTAAGGGTTAATGTCTCTTTCACCTATAAAAGGGTTAACAAACAGTGACCTGAAACACCTGACCAGAGGACCAATCAGAAAACAAGACTTTTTCAAATCTGCGTGGAGGGAAGTTTTGGGTGTGAGTTCTTTGTCTCGGTTCAGTGACCCTCTCAGCTCTGGGAGTGATCTCTCTATCTCCAAGTTTTCTAATCTTCTGTTTCCAATTTGTAAGTACAAGGATAGTAAGACAATAGGTTTATATTGTTTTTTTGTATTTACATGTGTGTAGTTGCTGGAATGTTTTAAATTGTATTCTTTTTGGATAAGGCTGTTTATTCATTTTTTCTTTTAAGCAATTGACCCTATATATTGTCACCTTGATACAGAGACCATTTTATGTCTTTTTCTTCCTTTTTATATAAAGCTTTCTTTTTAAGACCTGTGGATTTTTTTTAGTGGGGGCTCAAGTGGATTGAGTCTGCAGCTCACCAGGGAACTGGTGGGAGGAAGAAGACAGGGGGGAAGAGAGAATCTCTTTGTGTTAGATTTACTAAGCCTGACTTTGCATACCCTCTGGGTGAGGGGAGAGAGAGATTGATCTCTCGGTACTTGTGTTTCAAGGACTTGAAGCAGGGAATATCCTAGAGTATCCAGGGTGGGGAAATCTGGGAGGAGGTAAAGAGGGGGAAGGGAAGTGGGTTATTTCCCTTTGTGGTGAGACTCAGGGCATCTGAGTCTTGGGGTTCCCCAGGGAAGGTTTTGGGGAGACCAGAGTGAGCCAGACACTGGAATTCTGGCTGGTGGCAGCGATAGCAGATCCGAGCTGGTAATTAAGTTTGGAGGTTTCATGCTAGCTTCTCATGTTCTGAACTCTAAGGTTCAGATCTGAGTAGGAAAGTTATGACTGATGGGTATCCAGAAGTCACCTATTACAAGAAAGACTCAACAAGGAAAATAACAGAACACTCGTGTCCATCACGTACAGCCCCAGCTAAAACCTCTCCAGCACGTCATCAACCATCTACAACCTATCCTGGAAACCCGATCCCTCACTCTCACAGACCTTGGGAGGCAGGCCAGTCCTCACTTCCAGACACCACAGAAACACCAACCCAGGAACCATTCCCTGTAGCAAACCTCGTTGCCTACTCTGTCTCCATATCTGCTCTAGTGACATCTTCTTAGGACCCAATCACATGATGAGCCACACCATCAGGGGCTCTTTTACCAGCACATCTACTAATGTGATATATGCCATTAAGTGCCAGCAATGCCCCTCCGCCATGTACATTGGCCAAACAGTTCAGTCTCTATGTAAAAGAATAAATGGACACAAATCAGACATCAGGAATGGCAACATACAAAAACCAGTAGAACACTTCAATCTCCCTGGATATTCAAAAAGAGATTTAAAAGTAGCCATCGGGGGGGGAGAGACTTCAAAGAGAAATTGCAGAGCTACAAATCATTTGCAAATGTAACACCATTAATTTGGGCTTGAACAGGGACTGGGAGTGGTTGGTTCACAATAAAAGCAATTTTACCTCTCTGGTATCAGAGGGGTAGCCGTGTTAGTCTGGATCTGTAAAAGCAGCAAAGAATCCTGTGGCACCTTATAGACGAACAGACAATTTGGAGCATGAGCTTTTGTAGGTGAATACCCACTTTGTCAGATGCATGTCATGCATGCATCTGACGAAGTGGGTATTCACTCACGAAAGCTCATGCTCCAGAACGTCTGTTAGTCTATAAGGTGCCACAGGATTCTTTGCTGCTTTTCCTCTCCGGGTATTGACACCTCCTCATCAATTATTAGGAGTGGATCACATCCACCCTGATTGAACTGGTCTTGTCAACATTGGTTCTCCACTTGTAAGGTAACTCCCTTCTCTTCATGTGCCAGTATATTCATGCTTGTACCTATACATTTCACTCCATGCATCTGAAGAAGTGGTTTTTTTACCCACAAAAGCTTATGTCCAAATAATTCTGTTAGTTTTTAAGGTGCCACTGGACTCCTTATTGTTTTTGTGGAAACAGACTAACACAGCCACCCCTCTGACATTTAACAGTATAACTTTCTCATTATTGTGTTGGTTACTGAAATCTGTTGGTCACTAGTCAATATTTCTGATACTCCCTCCCGTTCCCTCTACTCTGCTGCCATCTAGTGGTCATTTCCCAGTATGAAAGTGTAACGATGCTGGTTCTGGCAGGACCCAACTGAGAGTGCCAATTCAAGACAAATTGCTTAAAGCAAGGAAGTTACAGCCCAAGGCTGGGGTTTTTCCACCTCTAAGGCAAACCAAACCAGCCAGACAAAGAGGACTTTGCTCTCACCCCACTGGCTAACCACAAGTCACACAATCAATTCCCTTAGACACTCCAGTTTCCCAGTATCACTACAAGTGTCACTCATTATGGGGATGGATGGTTATGAAAACCAATACCCCAGTAAAAGAAAAAAGGTTCTTTTGATCCCAAAGGACCAAGTCCCAGTCCCATCTATGGCTGTTAGGAACTGAAACTTTCTTGACTAAATTATGTCCACATCCTTCAGTTGCAGAAAACTGCTTGCAAAGACTATCATGAAAATTTTTCTCTTCAGGAATCTTTCTAAGCAGCAGTTTATATTTACCTTGCTCCACAGAAGCATTGCTCTGCCGAACCACTATCAACTCCTGAGTTTTACTTATGTCCAAAATTACCTTTGCTCATCATGCGGATTCCTACCCAATCCTCTTTCAGGCAAACTACTAGATTTCATAGTCAAAAGGTTAGAAGCATTGTCCTTCCCTTTGCCACACACAAGTTCAGGAATCTTTTCCTTCTTCCTACAAGTTTTCAAACTGTTAGTGAGTAACACAATCAAAGCACCATTATGCTCTCCTGGTGCCCTAACTAGGGTATGACCCTGATTAGACAGAGTTGCTACGCCATTTTCCAGCCACACATTATCAACAGGCAAAATACAAGCACCAGCATTGTCTGGTCTCTGGGATTCTGCTAGGACACTAACTGGATACAACCTAGTTACAGTGCCATTCTTCCTAGCAGAAACAAATTTAGTACCATTCCCTTTCTGGGCTTCAGTTGAATCCAGGACCAACAAATGCAGTACCCTCAACCTTCACAGGCTGAAAGGCACCTTCTGTCTAGTTCACAGACAAAGAAGAGCTGGAGTAACCTTCCACTTTAACAGAAACATAGCTTGGGATTCAATTTCCCTTGTCCCAACACACAGGGCTGTTCACAGACAAATGCTTGGAGATTTGGGTAGTGCCTCTAACAACCAAAACCAAGACTGATGTGCAATCCTAACTGGGAAGTGACCCTCCACACTCCATAATGAGTGTGTGTTGATAATACAGGAACAAGAAAGGCACTAGACGGGTGGGGGCAGAAGCTGTCCCTGAACTCGGAGTCTAGAAACAATCTAGCCTGTGTGATCTGGGCTTGTAAGTCTCTGTCACCACTTCCCATCTCATTTGGGGCACACCGTGCCAGATCCTCAGCTGGTGTAAATCAACGTAGCTCCATTTATTTAAGTGGGGCAGATCCTGAACTGAGGGCCTATCACAAGACATGGATTTCAAGCTTCATCTCTGTGAAATGATGCTGTAAATGCCGACCGACACCGCTGTGGAAAGGAGAAGCTAAAATAGTAAATATTCACCTGCAGATAAGCTCTGTGTAGCTCAAAACCTTCTCTCATTCACCAACAGATGTTCAGCCAATAGAAGCGATTACCACACCCCTCATGTCCCTCTCATATTCACAAAGCACATTCATGCCCCTGTTTGGAAGGTGGTTAGAAAAGAAATCAGGAAAATGGTGCTCACCTGTAACCACAGCATGAGCTCTTATTTAACAGTTCTTAACTGCTAGGACTCAGGATCCTCAGCTGAGGTTCTTCTCTCTCCTCTTTCTGCAGAAGCTGGATTTTCTCAGTAGAGAGACCTGCATCTCCTTGAATGGATGAGCAACTGCCGCAGTCTATCTTAGAACATGCTCCTCCCTCTCTATTTACAAAGTGCAGAGGTGTCCTCATACTTGTATCCTTCTCCATGGAAAGCTACGTCTCCCTTGATTCCTCCTCTGAAGGGGCTGAGCCTGGGGAGTTAATGATTTTTTTTATTGTGCAGACAGTACAAACAGCTGTCCTGATGCAACCAACCTCCCCCACCCAGAGGAATTTCCTTTCTGCTGTATGAGAACATAGCTCTGCATGGCTGAAATCTAATGCAGCGCCCATGGAGTGCACGACTGTGCAGAGACTGCTTGTACTCGGTCATCTTTTCTCATGTCAGTTGTTCTACTGAAGGCAAATACAAGCGTAAAAATGGCTAAGATGATCAGGCCTGCCAGATGGGGTTCCGAAGTCACACAGTTTAACACACACACAGGAAACTGAATGTAAAATAGATTTAATCCATAGTTTGCAAACGAAAGATTTGGATGAAAGAATCTCTCCCCCACCCGCCCGGAAATAGTTCTCCCAAGGATCTTTATAATTGCTAGTTAGAAATGTTTATTTAACAATACTCTCACCCTTCTGCTGAGCCGTAGCGGAACTCAGCATCTTGCAAATTGGTTTCTGTGACACCTCAAGGGAACACCCGGCACCCTCATGTTCATCCTTATAATAAGATTGCGTGGCATCCATGCAAAGTTTGTCATGTTGGGTGTCTTTGGAAGGCTCATGATGCACTGATCATCATTGTTATAGTAATGTACTGACTGTAATTTCATGTATATAGTTATAAGGCTAAAAATGTGCTTAATACATTTCCAGACAAAATGCTCTGGGAGCAGAGGGGCAGTTCACACCTCATCAGGTTGTGTATGGGACAAATCCAGTCCAGCCTAAGACTACCTGACTCTGAAGGGAGAGGAACCAAGAGGGAGAAAGAACCTTATAAAAGGGACATGTTTGCCATACTCTCTCTCTCAGTGGTTTGAACATTGGTCTGTTAAACCCAGGGTTGTGAGGTCAATCCTTGAGGGGGCCACTTACGGATTTGGGGCAAAATCAGCACTTGCTCCTGCTAGTGAAGGCAGGGAGCTGGACTCAATGACCTTTCAGGGTCCCTTCCAGTTCTATGAAATTGGTATATCTCCATATATTATTTTTTCCACCTCCATCTATACACACCACCATCAAGTGAGTAAAGCGCTGATCAAAGCGAAAAGCCTGGCATAAGGGCAAACAGCCGGCCTGTGGTGAGAAGCATCTAAGTTGTAAGGGTCCTGAGAGTGTTAAGATGAGCTTAGAATGCATTTTGCTGGTATTTCTTTTGGTAACTTATCCAAATATTTTGCCTATCACTTATAATCACATAAAATCTATCTTTTACGTTTATCCTCAGCAGAGAGTTTGTCTGAAGTGTTTGGTAAATCTGCTCAAGTGGCAAAGGCTGTGCATGTCTACTTTCCCTTAAAGTAAGTGGTGAATCAATTAATAAATTGGCATTGTTCTGTCCTAGGTGGTTTATCCCTGAGGTACAAGGCTGGGAGCTGGAGGGATCCAGTTGGTGTCCTTCTCTGTGAGATTCATGAGTGTCTGTGGGAGCATTCATGCAATCGAGCTGGGTGTGGGGCTCCACTTGCTGCTGGACTGAGTGATAACAGCACCTGGAGGGATTTGCTTCTTGTCACTAGCAGAGCATTGTGACAGACACCCCAGGTTAGTGTGTTCAGGGGACAGAGCAGGTCACATAGTTCCAGGTTGTACCTGGGAAACCACCTAGACCATCACAGTTTCCCACTGGAGGAGAATCCAGTGATGTGGCCTCTTAGTGTCACTTGTTTGTTTATACTATGTAAACCAGTCCTGGAACAGAGGTGGCCACAGACAACAAGCAGCGTCTCCCCTCTTTTAGGGATCTCAAACCGTAAGCCAGGAGGAAGACTAGTGTGCAAGGACCTCTCCCCCCGACAATACTTTCAGCTTAGGACACTAAGGGTGAAAGCTGGGTCATTACCAGTGAGTGTGAACTGGGCAAGGCAGAGTACTTCTCTGTATGACCTCTCTGATGAGTGTTGCTGTGCTTCTTTCTAATGCTCTTGCATCATGTGTTTACATATTTTTGATGCAATAGCCCTCTGGTCTGTGTTCTAATAATAATTGCAAAAACTTCTTTATAGATCCATTGTCGTTCCTAGTATGTGCTGCATGGGTTGCCTGACCATTCTGTGTGTTGGATTCATATTTCTGAGTTTCCTGCCTCTCCCAAAGGAAGAGAAAATAAATGGTTTGAAATGGGAAAGGAAATGTCCAGCCTTCTCTGTCCTGAGGCTACTGAAGTGATGCATGGTGCCCACTTTTGGGGGGCAATCCTGTTTAAAGTAAACTTCTTAGGTTTCCTGACCTCTTTGATTTGGCCAGTGTTCCTACCAAGTAGCACTGAGGAGTTCTCAAAACTGTACCTACAAAAGTGCCAGAGAGATTGTAGAGATGACAGTTTGGAAAGAGTTTTCCATAAATGTGTCCTTTTATAGTCAGCGCTTTTTGAGACCCTGCCTGGTAACAGAATGGAACCTGGACATTTGGAGGCTGGCTAGCTAGTCTCCCCAATCCCTGGTCTTACTGACTCAAGAGAGATGGAGAGGGACAATGTATGTGAACTTGCATCCTAATTGAAATATCTGAGGTGTGAAAAGACCGAGTCACTGCACAGGGGTTGTTCTAATGTAACTAACCTCTGGGCATGTCACGGTTATTATTAAACTTCAAAGCATCATTGTTTGAGCCAAAAATTCAAAAAGTAATAACAAAATGTTTTTTAAGTACATCAGAAGCCTGCTAAACAACCAGTGGGGCCCCTGGGCAATCAAGATACAAAAGGAGCACTTAAAGACGATAAAGTCATTGTGGAGAAACTCAGTGAATTCTTTGCTTCAGTTTTCATGGCTGAGGATCTTAGGGAGATTCTCAAACCTGAGCCGGCTTTTGTGGGTGACAAATCTGAGGAATTGTCACAGACTGAGTTGTCACTAGATGAGGTTTTGGAATTAATTGATAAACTTAACACTAATAAGTCACTGGGACCAGGTACGGTACAACCCGAGTTTACTGATTCATTAAAAATTCTTGCTAACGGGCTTGCGATTTCATGTGCCAGTTCCTTTAATATTCTTGGATGAAGATTATCTGGGCCCTCCAATTTTGTCCCATTAAGCTGTTTGAGCTTGGCTTCTACCTCGGATGTGGTAATATCTACCTCCATATCCTCATTCTCATTTGTCATCCTTCCATTATCCCTAAGCTCATTAGCCTCATTAAAGACCGAGGCAAAGTATTTGTTTAGATATTGGGTTATGCCTAGATAATCCTTAACCCCCACTCCATCCTCAGTGTTTAGCTTTCCCACTTCTTTCTTTCTTTTCTTCTTATTTATATGGCTATAGAACCTTTTACTATTGGTTTTAATTCCCTTTGCAAGGTCCAACTCTACATGGCTTTTAGCCTTTATCACTTTATCCCTACATGTTCTGACCACAATAAGGTTGTTTTCCTTGTTAATCCCTCCCATCTTCCACTCCTTGTAGGCTTTCTGCTTTTTCTTAATCACCTCTCTGAGATGCTTGCTCATCCAGCTTGGTCTACAACTCCTGTCTATGATTTTTTCTCCTTTCTTAGGATGCAGGCTTCTGATAGTTTCTGCAACTTTGACTTGAAGTCATTCCAGGCCTCCTCTGCCTTTAGAGCCACAAGTTCTTCACTTCAATCCACTTCCTTAACTAATTTCCTTAATTCTTTAAAGTTAGCCCTTTTGAAATAAAAAACCCTAGTCCCAGATCTATTTTTGTTTATCCTCCCATCTAATTTGAACTGAATTAGCTCATGAGCATTCAAACCTGTCTGTTACAGCTATCCCCCTATTTCCCCATACTCCATTTTGTTTTTGTTCTCCTCCTGTGGCCGCCCTGCCCTGGCTGTTAAGTTGCTTACCAGGGCCACTACCCTTCTCAAAGGGAGGGCCCCTTGAGTTGTTTAACAAGGGCCATTGCCCTTCTCAAAGGGATGGCCACTTGTGCTGCGTGCTAAATGGGACCACTGCCCTGTTCAAAGGGTTAGTCCTGTTATCACCTCGTTGAACCTGGGCTCGGTGTAGGGCAGGCAATGTCCAGAGCTGCAAGACCTATTGTGTTTTTAAGATCCTGGTCATGAGTCATAGGCCTCATGTCCTTTTGAGTCACCTATTGCACAGGACTCTGCCCAGACATGTTTCTGTGCTCACCTGCCTGGTTTTTCCCTACGCCTCCTCCCCTGTGACAGAGGGAGCCTATCATGATTACTGACCGGAAACTGCCTGAGTTTGCCTTTAAAAACAGACATTTTTGGAACAAACATCAGAAAGGTTCCTGCATTGCTGCCTGGTCTGATCAGCCAGGGGTTCTGGGGGGTCCTTTCTCCGCTCTCGTTTTATTTTAGAGCAAACCCCCGTTTTTTGAACTCTCCCCACGAAGAACGAATTGCTACCTGAGAGATCTCCTGATTATTGAGACTGTACCAAGCCCTTCTTGCTTCTTCTGATGTTGCTGCTGCTTCTGCCTCTGCTGCTGCCTTGGGGACTGGTAAGAATCCCTCTGTCAAACTTTCCCTACTTTTATTTTATTATTTTAGCTGCTGGCTCTGTTTCCCCAGCACACAGACTCAAGCTAAACCTTAGTCCCTGTCTTTAAAACCTCTCAAACTCCGTGGCACTTTGCTGCTAAAAATAAGTTTGTGCCGCTGCTAAGCTCTGCTCCTGTGGGCTTTGCCTCGGGGCTCCCTGCTTTCAGCTGTATCCCTTGGCTTCAGCCACCATCCCTTGGCTTCCTTGGGAGCTGTATCCTGGGCACATACCACTCTGCCCTCTGTGACTTCCCCATAGCATAAGGTGCACCGTAGGTTTTGGTTTTTTTAGTTTAATAAGTCATAGTTTGTTAAAATTGTAGAGCTTGTAAATTTCACCTGCCTTGTTATAGTTTACTGTTTTGTTGCTCCGTATAGTTGCTTGTTATAGTTTTGCGTAGAATTGTGATATTTGTTTTTTTGCCTAGTCGTTGGTTAAGATAGATAAGGTTTTTGCTGCTTTAAATTCGTCTTCTCGCTGTCCCGATCTCTCCCTGAACTTTCCCGTGTCTGTTTTTCCCCCGCTCCAATCTCCCTCTCTGTGTGCTTCTCCGTGTCTCCCTGTTGTAACCCCTTGCTGCCCCCACCCCGCGTCTGCATCACCCTCCGAACCTCTCAACCCCCTTGCTGCTTCTCCCCCTGTATAAACTTCCCAAACCCTTTGCCGCTTTTTTTCCCTTTGTTTTTGGTGTCCGCTTGTTGCTTAAAGCTCTCTCCAGCCCTTCTTTACACTTCTCCGCTGCCCTCCCCTACCGAAGATCACCATCACGCTGCTCCTTTGTCCTTACCCTGCAGGGCTTCAGAGTCTCTCGCTGCTTCCAGACGCACTCTCCTCTCATCGGTTGCCATTAATTATTCACTCCCCTCCCCCCTCCTGTTCCTTGACAGATTATCTGCTATCCTAGCCTCACAAATTAAGTCATTACTTTTCTTTTATACCGTTACATTGCATAAGTTCACTTATATTCACATTTTACTTGTAATTATAACACCCCATTGGTTGCTTCCACTTTTCTAATATATGGTGTATCTGCATTGATATCATTGTGTTACATTGTGTATAAGGCCACTAACCACTTAATACATTCTATGTAAGATTGTTGACCATTTTATATAGAAGCTACCATTTTATTTTGCATTTCTTTTTGATACGCTTATTGACTGTACTGTACCCCATTGTGCTGAACCCCACTTACTGTACCCCACTGTTAGAACTCCATACACTGTTCAATAAGAAGAACCCCCCCATCATTGTCTATCGTAAACACCCTGTACACCCCATCCCATCGTATTTCATTGTTAAATTCCCACCACTTCCTTTTTCCTTTAATAAAGAAATTAAATGGCACCCCACCTGTGTGGTAATTGCTCCCCAAGATCTCATATACCTGCAGGCAGGGACAGAACCAAGGTTGTCCCCTACAACCATTTTTTCTATGAGGTCCTCACTACTCACCAAAACCAAATCTAAAATGGCATCCCTTCTTGTTGGTTCTTCAACTACTCAGTTGAAGTAGAAATCCAGTTTGTCATTTCGACCATCAGGAGGAGTCCACGCAGAATTCTTCTTCTTGTAGTGTTGGTAGGAGGGTTCCTGTGGGTCAGTGTGCTGTTCAGTGGTGTCTTGAAAATATTCCTGGAGTCGGAGGTGATGAAAGTAGGCTTCCAGGTCACTGCAGATCTCTATCATGTGTGTGGAGGGGGTGGGGCAGAAAGTTAAATGGCCATTTGGTGGAAGCATGTTGTAAGGGTGATATATGGGCAGCTCTTTTCAGAAATGTCCACTAGATGGCAGCATATATTTAATATTAATAATGGGGGTGGTGCAAGTACATTATAAGAGGCAATCATCTTGGACAGGCATCTCCCAAAAATGTAAGATGCTATTTAATCACAATCTCAAATATTTTCCATAATGGATTATTAGACTTCGAAAAAGATGCAATTATACAAGTCACACTGTACAAGTCCCATTGGGCATTGTTAGCTACAAAGCTTTGGAGCCACAAAATGAACCACGTGGGAGAAAGGTTGAAGCGGGACCTTATAAAAAAGTTTGAAGACTGAATATAAATATGAGGCAGCATTTACACTTTTTAAATCAAAGGGGAAGATCATTTTCCAAAGGTAGATCAAATGTACCTGCTCATTCCTTCCGCTAACTGCAGGTCTCTTCACTGAGAAAACCCAGTTTCTGCAAAAACAGGAGAGACGGAAACTCAGCTAAGGATCCTGAATTCTGGCAGCCAAGACCTGAGAAACAGAAGCTCATTGCTTCAAGCTTGGACTGTGCTGTCGTTACAGGTGAGCACCATCTTTCTGACTGTATTTCTATACCACCACCAAACAGGGGCATGAATGTGCTTTGTGAATATTAGAGGGATGAGGCAGGCGAGGTAATATCTAACATTGCACCAGCTTCTGTTGATGAACAAGGGAAGCTTTTCAGCTACACAAAGCTCTTCTTCTAATGAATATAAGTAGTTTTATCCTCACCTTCCCACAGCCGTGCCTGTCAGGATTCATAGCACCATTTCACAGAGATGGAGCGTGAGATCCGTGTCTTATTACATGTCCTCAGTTGGGGATCTGCCCTGATGACACAAATGGAGCTACCTGATTTACATCAGCTGAGAATCTGGCTTACAGTGTGCCCCAATGGGGTGGCGAATGCTGATAGAGTCTTACTAGCCCAGATGACACATGCCAGATTGTTGCTAGAGTCTGAATTCAGGGACAAGGTCTTCCCCCCAGTGCCTTTCTTGTTCTTGTGCTATCATCCCACAATCATTATTGTGTGAGGAGGGTCACTGTCCAGTTACAGTTTAACATCAGCCTGGCTTTTGTCCCTTCCTAACATCCACCTTCCAAAGAGCTGTATTTATTTATTGCTACATAGTGAACATTGGGAAACAGAAAAAGCATTGCCAGTCCCTCACCACGTCACCATCACCGCCACAGGGATGAGGGGACAATTTACTCCACTTCATAAATTTATGGCATAAAGTGATCTCTTGTGAGGGGGGGGCGGGAATTATTCCTTCTCTTAAAGGACACTGAAATGCTGAATATACCAGGAAACATTGTTAGATTAATTTCCATTAATTCTAACAGAAGATCGATGCCTAAGGAAAATAGGCTGCACTGGAAATCTCAGTTCAACGTTTCAGTTGATGTATTTATTGATTTTGACTCCTAAGTCATGGCATGATTCTGGCAATTGCCAGAAGTGAAATACTGCATTAAAGCATCATTGTTGCACTTTTGTATGTCACTAGATGGGATACAATAGTAAATAAAGAAAGAGTCTGACCTGTTGTATCAATATTCGGCTACCAGAGAAACGGACTGTTGAGTTAGTCATTGCTCTGATATGGGAGAGGGTGCTCTACATGGATACAAAAGATCTGTTCTCGAACTGAGACTCCTTATACTTTGACTGAAGTCAACATTTAGCCTTAAAATTTCAGCTGGTAGCCAGGAGTGGGTGGAGAGTTTCTGAATATTTGTGGAATTAATTCAAAAGACTTGATTACCTTTCAGCTCTATGTTCTTCTAATTCAATTGTACAGTTTGCTTTCTTCTTCCTAGACTCAACCTATGGCTGACAGAAACCAGAGAAACCAAACAGCTGTCACAGAATTTATCCTCCTGGGATTCGAGAATCTCCCTGACATGCAAATTCCTCTCTTCCTGATGTTCCTAGTGATCTACATGGCAACCGTGGCCGGGAACATGCTCATCACTGCACTAATTATGGCTAATCATCACCTTCACACCCCTATGTACTTCTTCCTGGGGAACTTGTCCTGCTTGGAGACCTGCTACACCTCCACCGTCCTGCCCAGGGTGCTGGTCAGTCTCCTGACTGGGGACAAAACCATCTCATTCAATGGTTGTTTCTCACAACTGTATTTCTTTTCTGCTCTGATATGTACAGAATGCTGTCTCCTAGCAGCAATGTCTTATGATCGGTATTTAGCGATATGTAAACCTCTGCACTATTCAACTCTTATGAATAACAGGTTTTGCCTCCAGTTGGCTGCTGGGTCATGGTTAAGTGCTTGTTTGGCTATTACGATTTTTGTCTTATTCCTATCACAGTTAACATTCTGTGGCCCAAATGAAATTAACCATTTCTATTGTGATCCCATCCCACTGATGGAACTCTCCTGCAGTGACACACACCTGAGCATATTGGTGGATTTCATACTAGCCTGTGTATTCACTTTGCCTCCGTTCCTACTAACCTTGATGTCCTATGTGTTTATCCTTGCCAACATCCTGAGAATCCCATCCATCACCAGGAGACAAAAGGCCTTTTCTACCTGCTCCTCCCACCTCACTGTGGTGACAATTTTCTATGGAACCATGATGATTTTCCACATGCTACCAAAACGTGATACACTCAGAGATCTGAAGAAAGTGCTCTCTCTTTGCTTCACAGTCCTAACTCCCCTGCTAAACCCCCTCATCTACAGCCTGAGAAACAGAGAGGTCAAGGAAGCCTTAAGCAAAGCAGTCAGTAAATGTGGCTTTCACAAAAAACATGCAGAAATTCTGAGACAATAAAAGAGCCTGAGATTTTGAAAGCTGCCTGGGTGATTGAAGCAATGAGCCTGTGATGCACTGTACCTCAAAGTAGCACCCTGTAACTCCCATATTCATCTTTTGTATATAGTTGTGCTATTTCATAAAAAGCATGCCTTGTAAGGTATCATATGTAAAATCATGATCTGCTGAAACTCATTCTTCTGTTAAAATATGTATATCGTCATTGTATACATCATTATCAAATTTTGTTATATGGTTGTTATTGAAATATATTAGGAGCCTGGGTGTCAGAAACTGTTAGTTCTCCACTCACAACATAAGAGGTGACCTGCACCCAGGCGGGTGTTAAACAAATATCACCAACCATTGACCAGCAGGGCAATTGTAAACAAGAAATTCACAAATCTGTAAGAGACAGTTGTGCAGGCACCACACAATGGTAATTGCTGAACTCTATGACTCAACAAGGCCTAGCAGGACATGTCTGGGCCAGTATTTTTCCAGGGACATGAATTGAGAGTATAAAATAAGGGACAGTGGCTTCATGAGACCACCTCTCTCCTCCCTAACCTATCTGGAGGCAATAAGAATGCCGCAAAGACAAAGACTTTGAACTGGGGAGGTTGGTCCCAGGCTGGGAAGGGAATTCAGCCTGTGTATGGAGAACTGTAACCTGGATACAACATCCAAAGGGGTGTGAAAAGCTTTTTGATTCAAATCCTAGTGAATCTGATGAAGTTTAGGATTTACAGTGTGTGTTTACTTTTTATTTCCTAGGCATAAAGTTCAGAGATAGATTTTAAATTATTATAAGTGTTAGGTAACTATTTTTCTGTATTTAATAAACTTAGTTTAATGTTTAATCTTAACCAGTGAGTTGCCTCTAGAGGCGCCCAAGGGGTAATGTGTAATTGTCTCAGGTTACTGGGTTGGGGATCAAGCCAGTTTTGTGTTGTATTATTGGAAAGGAACCCTTAGATATTGAACCCAGCCCCTGTTGCTGCTGACTCCAACTGGAAGAAGGGTAACATAAGGAATCAATACTTCACTTCGGGCAATGTTCCAGACACACCCCTGGATCCCCGACCAGGAGTATTCTATCTGCTACCTAAGATCCATAAACCTTTAAACTGTAGACACCCCATCATCTCAGGCATTGGCACTCTTACAGCAGTATTATCTCACTATTTGGACTCTTTCCTCAGACCCTATGCTACCAGCATTCCTAGCTATCTTCGAGACACCACTGACTTCCTGAGAAAACTACAGTGCATTGGTGATCTTCCTGAAAACACCATCCTGCCCATCATGGATGTAGAAGCTCTTCATTCCAATATTCAATACAAGGATGGACTACAAGCTGTCAAGAACAGTATCCCTGACATGCTCATGGCACACCTGGTGGCTGAGTTTCATAACTTTGTCCTCACCCACAACTATTTCAGATTTGGGCACAACTTATACCTTCAAGTCAGCGGCACTGCTATGGGTAGCTGCATAGCCCCACAGTATGCCAACATTTTTATGGCTGACTTAGAAGAATGCTTCCTCAGCTTTCGTCCCTTAGCACCCCTCCTCCACTTGCACTACATTGATGACATCTTCATCATATGGACCCACAGGAAGAGGCCCTTGAAGAATGCCACCTGGATTTCAACAATTTCCACCCCACCATCAACCTTAGCCTGGACCAGTCCACACAAGAGATCCACTTCCTGGACACTACTGTACAAATAAGTGATAGTCACATAAACCACCCTATACTGGAAACCTGCTTACTGCTATATTTACCTACATGCCTCCAGCTTCCATCCAGGACACATCACATGATCGATTGTCCACAGCCAAGCCCTAAGTTACAACTGAATTTGTGCCAATCCCTCAGACAGAAACAAACACCTACAAGACCTTAAAGCTACAATACCACCTGAGAAAGTGAGGAAACAAACTGCCAGAGTGAGATGAGTACCCAGAAATCACCTACTATAAGACAGGCTCAACAAGGAAAATAAGAGAACACCACTAACCATCACGTACAGCCCCAGCTAAAACCTCTCCAGCACATCATCAACCATCTACAATCTATCCTGGAAACCCGATCCCTCACTCTCACAGACCTTGGGAGACAGGCCAGTCCTCGTTTACAAACAGCCCCCCAACCTGAAGCAAATACTCACTAGCCACTACACACCACACCACAGAAACACCAACCCAGGAAGCAATCCCTGTAGCAAACCTCGTTGCCTACTCTGTCCCCATATCTACTCTAGTGACATCTTCTTAGATTGAACCTAGCATGACAGGACACCAATGGGTCTCCAGGCAGAGCTTCTCATAGGTGTTTAAGGGAGTTAAGCAGCCAAGTTAAGGATTTGGTGCCTAACTCCTTAGGTCCCTTGGAAAATAATTTCTGCAGAGCTGAAGTCCTACCGTTCTCAGTGGTGCCCGTCTCCCCTGCCTCTGGCCAAGCCCTGACATTCTCCCAGTGACTGAGCCAGCACTGCCATTTTGACATCACAGGGGTTCTGCTCATTGGAATGCGGTAGCCGCATCCTCTCGCCATAGGTTGCCTCATGCCCCAAGGAGAGGGCCCTGCACATAGCAGAGCTGTCTAAGGCACCTAGGGCTGATCAGACCCCGTGCCCTGAGAACGACCCCTCTTGGGACGGGCGCTTGTTGCAGTGAGTTTTAGGGACACTCATTGCAACAGTTCCCCTCCCTTTGAACTGCTCTGTAAAGCTAGCAGCAGCAGAGCAGCTTCTGCCCTGCAGGGCCACATGCAGAGTCCTTCACCAGTGATCGTTTGACAGACGCGCTCCCAGGAATGGCCTCAGTTCTACATGTGCCCTGGCAAACCCCCTGCTGGGTTTGGACAGACCCAGAGGACCTGGCTTGTGAGTCTACTTCTTTGTTTGCCCAACTTCCCGCCTCCGAGGGCCTGGTGATCCTGGTGCTGTGGCTTTGCTGGAGCTGGTCACAGCTGGGCTTAGCCCAGGTAAGAGCAATAACGCTGTTCCTGGTGAAGTGTCCATAGGTCACTGCTGGGGCCTGGGTGTTTGCATCCAGCCCGTGTGAGCGCAGTGAAGGTTGTGGATTCAGGGCCATCCAGAGGATTCATGGGGTCCAGGGCATTGGTGGCGGGAGGCCCCTGCTTTGGTGGTAATTTGGTGGCGGGGGATCCTTCTGCCCTGGAGCGGAAGGACCATCGCCACCAAAGACCCAGAGTGAAGAAGAAGCTCTGGGGACCCCTCCCCTGTGAGAGTTTTCCAGAGCACCCGGAGCGAGTGAAGGACCCCCACTGCACGGGCCCCAAAAAGCTCTCGTGGAGGCCACTGCAAGGCCCAGGGCAAATTGCCCCATTTGCCCTTGCTCTGGGTGGCCCTGGGTCGATTTGCAGATGCATATGATGTCAATAAGCACAATATCAGTGGTGGCAGATTTCCTAGGATTACTTCTCTATCTCTTCTGCCCCAAGATTTAGTTTTTTTATTGTCCAAACATTTATTTAGATCAGAAATGGCTTTTTTAATGGAAATTAAAAAGTGGTTAAAATTGTCTCCACTCTGCCTGGTACCCAGTTAGAAAGTCTATGATGGGACCATGGTTATGGCCACCTCCCTCCCTGGTTAAAAGAACACTGACCTGAACTCTGCTTGGCTTCTCCATTCTGTCCTTAGGGGCATAAGAAATTACTTGTAACTACAAGCATGATGAAGTCATCCTGTCACGGATACACATGTCCAGTGCTCTTGAACAGCTCTGGAAGAGTCCCTGGGAGAACCCCTTCAGGTTGTCAGCCCCCTTAGGGTCACACTCTCACTAGGGTAGGCCTCTTGGCTTAACCGCCTCCTGAAACATAATGTAGCAGGCTTCAGCACCCCTGCTCCTCACTGTGAGCTCCCCTCAGCGAGTCCACCTGAATTGGACACGTGGGGAAGACTTGCACACCCAAAGGGGGCAATGAACTCCCAACTTCCTAACTCTGGAGTGACTTTCAGCCAGGCTTGTAAAAGCAGGAGGGTTTATGAGATGTCTGGAACACAGCGTAGAAATTCTTTCATTAACACAGAGAATGGAAAGTTACATTTGGGTCAGTCCCAAAGCCCAGAGCTCTGTGACCCATCTGTAGTCCCAATCCAGAAGCTTCTCTCTGCCTCCAGCAACCCACACTTAAGAATCCCACCTGGTCCCTCCCCAGTCCTTTGTCCACCAGCTTGTCACACCCAGCTGGTTTCCTGCTAAGGGTGGGCCATCCAGGGTCATTTGTTGCTAGGGGGCAAATGTCCAGGCAATTGCAGTGGCAATTGTGTTCTGGAAGTCTCCATGGCCATGGATACCCAGGTCCCAGACAGCTAGGTGTCAGTCATACTTATGTCTCTAAGTCTCTGCAAAGCGTAAACAGTTCTTTCTCCCATCTAATTAAATATGCACACTATAGGGGACACTGAGGCACACATAATATTCATATGAAACATTACGAAAAATTCCCACTTCATCTGAATTTGATTACAAGACTTCATTATCTAACAGAGAAACAATGAACAGGAAATGTACACAAGGATTTATGTTGGAGGTTAGTGAATTTTGTGTCTTACACAATATTTGCTCTGTGCAGTTTTGAACACTGTACACCCTTTTCACATAGGGTGAACTGCCAACACCATGGAGAAAAATATCATAATATAGTGTATATCAGTGCTGAACATCAGAGAGTGACAGAGATGTCCACAATGGCAATTTCCTATAAGTTGTGTTACATGGACACAGCGAGGGACCACAAAAACTGTCTTAGTAACTCTATGCAGATCATCTCCAATTCTTTTTCATATTAGTGCTCAGATTTTTCAATGGGACTTTTCAACTTAATTTTAATGGAGGCTGATTGCTTAAATCACCTAGGCAGCTTTGAAAACCTCAGACTAAGTTATTATCTCGGAGTCTCTGCATGTTTTGTGAAAGCTACACTTACTGACTGCTTTGCACAAGGTTTCCTTGACCTTTCTGTTTCTCAGGCTGTAAATGAGGGGGTTTACCAGGGGAGTTAGGACTGTGTAGCAAAGAGAAAACACTTTTTTCAGGTCTTGAAATTTATCACATTTCGATAGCATGTAGACAATCATTATTGTGCCATAGAAAATTGTCACCACAATGAGGTGAGAGGAGCAGGTAGAAAAGGCTTTCTGCCTCCCAGTGGTGGAAGGGATTTTCAGGATGGTGGCAATGATACACACATAGGACGTCAGGATTAGTAGGAATGGAGGCAGAGTGAATACACAGATTAGTATGAAATCCATCAATATGATCAGATGTGTGTCACTGCAGGAAAGTTTTATCAGTGGGATGGGGTCACAATAGAAGTGGTCAATTTCATTCGGGACACAGAATATTAATGGTGACATGAATAATATAAAGATGGTATTAGCCAAACAACAATTTAACCATGCTCCAGCAGCCAACTGGAGGCAAAACCTGTTATTCATAAGAGTTGAATAATGCAGGGGTTTACATATTGCTATATACCGATCATAAGACATCACTGCTAGGAGATAGCATTCTGTAGCTGTCAGTAAACTAAAAAAATACATTTGTCTGAAACAGCCACTGAATGAGATGGTTCTATCCCCAGTCAGCAGACTGGCCAGTAACCTGAGCAGGAAGGTCGATGTGTAGCAGGTCTCCAAGTAGGACAATTTCCCCAGAAAGAAGTACATGGGGGTGTGAAGGTGCTGATCTGTCACAACAAGCACCACGATGAGAGTGTTCCCAATTGTGGTTGCAATATAGATCACTAGGAACATTAGAAAAAGAAGAATTTGCAGGTCAGGGTGATCCCCGAATCCCAGGAGGATAAATTCTGTGATGGTCGTTTCGTTTCTCCATTCGGTGTCTGTCATGGGTTGAGTCTCGGAACAAAAAAACAAGCTGGGCAATTGAATTGGAAGAACAGAGCATGAAAAATTAATCAACACTTTTGAATTAATACCATCAATAATCAGAATATTCCCTTCCTTTCCCGGTTACAGGTTGAAATTTTAAGGCTAGATGTAGACTTTAGAGCAAAGTGACAGGAGTCTCAGTTGGAGGACAGAAGATTGATATCCATGTAGACCTCCCTCTGCCATATCAGAGCAATGACTCATATAACAGCTCATATCTCTATTAGAGAACTGGTCTGATCTGTCATATCAGTATTGGGTTATCTATTATATCCCACCTCGTGATATACTAGAGCTTAACAACTAAAATCTTCTACTCAGATTTTTCAATGCAATCTAGTGTCAATAGGCACCAGTCTCATTAGAATTAATGGAAATTAATCTATCCATATGTAATGATGAGTCCTCTGGCGGGACACAACTGAGAGTATCAATTCATGACAAATTGCTTAGAGCAGGGCAATTACAGCCCAAAATTGGAATTCCTTTACTAAGGCACAGCAAACCAGCCAAACAGAGAAGACTTTGGTTTTACCCCACTGGCTAACCGTAAATCACACAAGCAATTCCCTTAGACACTCCAGCTTCCCAGTATCAACACGAGCACCAGGATATTGATTCTCATAATGGGGATACCTCATTATGAGAATTAATATCCCGGTAAAAGAAGAATGGTTCTTCCGATCTCAAAGGACCAAGCTCCAGACCCAGGTCAATATACAAATCAGATCTTACCCGCAAATCACATTGTTGCCAATCCTTTAGAATCTAAAATCTAATGGCAAACTTCTTGGTTCAGGCTTTTAGCAGAGATGGAATAAACTGCAGATTCAAATCAAGTCTCTCAGGTACATCCACTGCTTGGATGGGTCATTCAGTCCTTCATTAAGAGCTTCAGTTTGTAGCAAAGTTCCTCCAGAGCAGGGGTCTCAAAGTCTCAGTCCACTGGCTATCTGTGGCTAGAGAACCTCCCCACTTCTGCCCGTAGAGGAGAGACACAGGCAGACACGTTGCCAGGATTCTCACCTACAGGCGCCGCTCCCCCTAGAGCTCCCATTCTCTGGGGGAGAGGGACAGAGAAACCAGGCAGAGTCAGCATAGAAGAGGGGTTTTCAAACTTTTGTACTGGTGACCCTTTTCATACAGCAAGCATCTGAGTATGACCCCCCCCCCATAAATTAAAAAAAGTTTTAATATATTTAACAAGATTATAAATGCTGGAGGAAAAGCGGGGTTTGGGGTGGAGGCTGACAGCTCGCAACCCCTCCCATGTAATAGCCTTGTGACCCCCTGAGGGGTCCTGACCCCCAGTTTGAGAACCCCTGGCACAGAGGCAGCATCCCTTTTTTCCACAATGAATACAAGTAAAAATACTGAACACAACTATCTGATGCACGCCTTGCTGCAATCCTGAAGGTTTCAACTTTGCAGTCACTGAGGCCAAACATTAACAAACTGACAGAACTGAAGCATTGCCAGGTGTCTGGCAAACATTAAAAACTCTCTGGGAGGTGAAGAATTGTATAAAGTTGTATGACAGTTTAAATTAATATAAAATTTTTGTTTTCTGAACACCATCTTCAGTAACATTATTGGTTCTTTGGAAGGATTTGAGGACTGGCACTGGCCCTAAGGTAAATTGAGTTTGAGACCCCTGCTCCAGAGGTTAGAAGCAGGATTGAAAACAAAATATAGATGATGCAGCTGCCTTTTATAGTTCTTTTGCCATGTGGCTGGTGCTTCCTTTGTCTCAAATACAAGCTACCCAGCACATGGCATGGAAAAACCTGAGTTCTGTTCATAGGCATGTCCCTGCATGCCCAGCTGAGTCACAAGGTGTATCTACCCTTTCTCAGAGAGTCAATTGTATAGCTGATGGTCCTCAATGGGCCATCAAGCAGGCTAGGCAGTGCTGATGCCAAATTGTCTGGGGTGTCACCCAGATGCATAGCACAAGTTTGAAATGCAAACAGTATAGAGACAGTACTTGCAACTTTAAATACAAAAAATGATGCATGCATACAGAAAGCATAATCATAACCAGCAAATCATAACCTCCTCAGAGACACCATATTTAATCTCATTTTGACAAGATTTGGTGCCACTACAGGATCTTGGTTTCAATAATGGCCTACAAGGTCACACTTTGTGTCAATAACGTCACATCCCCAATGCAAAATTGATGCAGGAAGGAATGACACAAACATCATTGACTGCATCCCAAGAGCTCCCAATCCTTGGTTCTGTCTTATTATAGCTAGTATTGGATTAGAAGTCATATCAGTGTAAAACAGAAATGGTTTATCAAAATTATGTTGACTAACATGATTGAATCTCTTTACAAACTCAAGGTAAAACTTGGTTAGAACAATAATGGATTGGATCTGCTCTTGTTCCTGTATGTCTCGTGATCTTGCCAAGATCTAAGAACATAGCTACTTTATCCATACAAGCTTCAGCAAATGTTTGGAACCCAATTAACATTAAGTTAATGTAGATATTAATGTTGTTCATAGTATAGGAATCTTGGATTTTAGCTATGAAAACAATGTTAGTGTGCCTCAGTTTCCCTTTTCATTCAGCACATAAGAGCTGGAATGTCTTTTCTCCTGTGAAAAGTTCCAAGACTATACTGTTCAACATCAGCATTACAAGGTCTTTTAACATAAAGTGCATTCTTATGCATAACTCTTAACATATTCAAGAGATTTTCCAAAAGATTAGGCACATTGTATGTTTTTACAATGTTTGGTATTAGCAACACATTAGCTACAAAAATCACCATTAGCAATAACAAGAAATCCATTGCAAGTGTACATATACAAGCATTTTTGTTATGCCATGCTTTTTGTTTAATACCATTAGCATGATAAAGTTTTTTTCTTTTCTTCCTGTTCTGAGGGATCAAACCCTGAGCTTTCTTGCTTAACAGAACTCACTGGCTGTCTGGGTGTAGTCTCTTTGCTAACAGCTATTAGCAAGTCTTTCACCTCCCTGCCAGCCAGGTAATTTGCATTAACAGATACAGGAGCTTGTTCACCAGTTTTCAGATGCTTAACTGCTACCAGTTCCAAGGCTGGACTCTGTCTTTAAGAGATACCACACAAATCCAAAGTGTCTGAACCTGAGAGTTTGCTTGCTCTTCCCTGCATCCTTAAGCATTCAGCCACTAAACGGCTCTCTTCTGATTGATAGGGGTTGAGTCGGGGGGCAGGGATGATGGTTCGGGGACTCGGGGAGGTACTGGTGGAACAACAGGCGGGAGGGAAGATTCCCCCTGAGGAGAGCCCTCTCCCACGCCCGGCAGTACCCCTGCCGCACCCTCTCCAGAGGCTCCGCCAGAGTGCAGGCAGCAGAGGCAGGGCTCTCCCGCTCGTCTGGGGACACTGGAGGAGGTACCCCTGATGCCCAAGAGGGAGCAGTGATGGGCTGGGAAGGAGGAGGGGTAGCTCTGGGCACTGGGCAGCCAGGGGCGCCGGAGATGATGGGGCCGGCACCTTGCCGGAGCTCGGGGGTCCTGGGCACTGCTCCGTGCTGGGCCAAGGGGCAGTCCCTCCGAACGTGCCCTGTCGCCTGGCAGAGGTAACACCTTGCCTTCCCAGTGGAGTAGTGCACCTGGTAATGGGCCCCCTAATAGGGGACCAGGAAAGACCCCTTGAGCGCCTCTCTGCCACGCACCCCCGAAGGCAGTTGCTCTGAAACACCAGTAACCAAATCTGTCCTCAGACCCTGAAGCACAGACTGCTCACTTACAGATTCAGCAGGAAGACATTCCTATTCCAACACCATTGTCTTCCCAACAAGCTGGCCAAACACAGCCACTTGGTCATAGGGCTGTTTAAATTTCCTGACAAATTTTTCATTTCATCTGAGACCTTCTCTAAGCGATCCTCACTGGACCTTTCAAAAGGAAAGTCAGTGGATCCATTCCCAATAGAAAAAATCGGGCTGTTAGAACTGAAACTTTCTTGATTAAATTACTCCTATACCCTTCAGTTGCAGCAAACTGCTTGCAAAGACTATCATGAAAATTTTTCTCTTCAGGAATCTTTCTAAGCAGCAGTTTATCTTTACCTTGCTCCACAGAAGCATTGGTCTGCCAAGCCACTGCCAACTCCTGAGTTTTACTTATATCCAGAATTAGCTTTGGCTCCTCATGTGGATTCCTACCCAGTCCTCTTTCAGGCAAACTGCTAGATTTCATAGCCAAAAGGTTAAAAGCATTGTCCTTTCCTTTGCCACACACAAGTTCAAGAATCTTTTCCTTCTTCCTACAAGTTTTCAAACTGTCAGTGAGTAACACAGTCAAAGCACCATTATGCTCTCCTGGTGCCCCGGCTAGGGTGTCATCCTGGTCAGACAGAGTTGCTACACCGTTTTCCAGCCACACATTACCAACAGGCAAAATACAAGCACCAGCATTGTTTGGTCTCTGAGATTTTACTAGGACACTAACTGGATACAACCTAGTTACAGTGCCATTCGTCCTAGCAGAAACAAATTTAGTACCATTCCCTTCCTGGGCTTTAGTTGAAATCAGGACCAACTCTGAGACAACGGCAGTACGCTCAACCATGACAGGCTGAAAGGCACTTTCTGTCTGCTCCACAGACAAAGAGCTGGAGAAGCGGACTTCCACCTTTTCATGTTCTCTGTCTCTATAAATATATTCTGTGTGTGTTTTCCATTCTATGCATCCAAAGAAGTGAGCTGTAGCCCACGAAAGCTTATACTGAAATAAATTTGTTAGTCTCTAAGGTGCCACAAGTACTCCAGTTCTTTTTGCAGATACAGGCTAACACGGCTGCTACTCTGAAACCCCCAGTTTAACAGACACACAGCTTGGGGTTTAATTTCCCTTGTCCCAGCACAAAGGGCTCTTCACAGACAATTGCTTGGAGACTGAGGTAGTGCCCCCCATAGGCCAAACCAGGCTGATGTGTAACCCTAACTGGGAAGTGACCCTCCACACTCCATAATGAGTGTGTGATGATAATATAGGAACAAGAAAGGCATTGGAGGGGGGCGGGGCAGATGCTGTCCCTGAACTCGGAATCTAGAAACAATCTGGCATGTGTTATCTGGGCTAGTAAGACTCTGTCACCACTTCCCAACACATTGGGGCACATTGTGCCAGATCCTCATCTGGTGTAAATCAAGGTAGCTCCATTTGTGTCAGTGGGGCAGATCTCCCACTGAGGGCCTGTCACAAGATGTGAATCTCACACTCCATCTCTATTATATGGTGCTATGAATGCCGACTGACATTGCTTTGGGAAGAAGAAGCTAAAACAGCAAATATTCACCTGCAGAAAAGTTCTGTGTAGCTCAAAATCTTCTCTCATTCAACAACAGATGTTTATCCAATAGAAACGATTACCTCACCCCTCATATCCCTCTAATATTCACAAAGCACATTCATGCCCCTGTTTGGAAGGTGGTTAGAAATGCAGTCAGGAAGATGTTGCTCACCTGTAACTATAGGACAGCCCAAGCTTGAAGCAATGAGCTCTTATTTATCAGTGCTTGGCCTCCAGGACTCAGGATCCTCAGCTGAGGTTCTCCTCTCTCTTCTTTCTGCAGAACTGGATTTCCTCAGTAGAGAGACCTGCATTTCCTTGAATGGATGAGACGCTGTCAAAATCTGTCTTAGAACATGTTCTTCCCTCTCTATTTACAAAGTGCAGAGGTGTCCTCATACTTGTATCCTTCTCCATGGAAAGCTACGACTCCCTTGATTCATTCTCTGACGGGGCTGAGCCTGGGGAATTAGTGCTTTATTTTACTGTGCAGACAGTACAAACAGCTGTCCTGATGCAACCAACCTCCCCCACCCAGAGGAATTTCCTTTCTGCTGTATGAGATCATAGCTCTGCATGGCTGAAATCTAATGCAGCGCCCATGGAGTGCACAACTGTGCAGAGACTGATTCTACTCGGTTATCTTTTCTCATGTCAGTTGTTCTACTGAAGGCAAATGCAAGAGTAAAAATGTCCAAGATGATCAGGCCTGCCAGATTGGGTTCCAAAGCCACACAGTTTAACACACACACAGGAAACTGAATGTAAAGTAGATTTAATCCATAGTTTGCAAAGTAAAGATTTAGGTGAAAGAATCTCCCCCTGTCCCCCCCTCACCCTCCCATGGAAATATTTCTCCCAAAGATCTTTATAATTGCTAATTAGAAATGTTTATTTAACAATACTCTCACACAAGTAGGACAATTTCCCCAGAAAGAAGTACATGGGGGTGTGAAGGTGCTGATCTGTCACAACAAGCAGAACTTAGCATCTTGCAAATTGGTTTCTATGATACCTCGGGGGAACACCCGGCAACCTCATGTTCATCCTTATAATATGATTGTGTGACATCCAATGCAAAGTTTGTCATGTTGCACTGATCATCATTGTTATAGTAATTTCCTGGCTGTAATTTCATGTATATAGTTATGCGACTAAAATGTGCTTTAAACAAGTCCAGACAAAATGCTCTGGGAGCAGAGGGGCAGTTCACACTCATCAGGTTGTGTATGGGACAAACCCAGCCCAAGCTAAGACTACCTGACTCTGAAGGTGGAGAGGAACCAAGAGGGAGAAAGAACCTTATAAAAGGGAGACATATTTTCCATGCTCTCTCTCTTAGTGATTTGAGCATTGGCTTGTTAAACCCAGGGTTGTGAGGTCAATCCTTGAGGGGGCCACTTACAGATTTGGGGCAAAATCAGCACTTGGTCCTGCTAGTGAAGGCAGGGGGCTGGACTCAATGACCTTTCAGGATCCCTTCCAGTTCTACGAGATAGGTATATCTCTATATATTATTTTTCCACCTCCATCTACACACACCACCATCAAGCAACTAAAGCGCTGATCAAAGCGAGTAGCCTGGTGTTAGGGCAAACAGCCAGCCTGTGGTGAGGAGCATCTAAGTTGTAAGGGTCCTGAGAGTGTTAAGATGAACTTAGAATGCATTTTGCTGTTATTTCTTTTGGTAACTGATCTGAACTTTTTGCCTATCACTTATAATCACATAAAATCTAACTCTTATGTTTATCCTCAGCAGAGAGTTTGTCTGAAGTGTTTGGTAAATCTGCTCAGGTGGCAAAGGCTGTGCATGTCTACTTTCCCTTGAAGTAAGTGGTGAATCAATTAATAAATTGGCATTGTTCTGTCCAAGGTGGTTTATCCCTGAGGTACAAGGCTGGGAGCTGGAGGGATCCGGTGGGATCCGGTTGGTGTCCTTCTCTGTGAGATTCATGAGTGTCTGTGGGAGCATTCATGCAATCGAGCTGGGTGTGGGGCTCCACTTGCTGCTGGACTGAGTGATAACAGCACCTGAAGGGGTTTGCTTCTTGTCAGTAGCAGAGCATTGTGACAGACACCCCAGATTAGTGTGTTCAGGGGGCAGAGCAGGTCACACAGTTCCAGGCTGTACTTGGGAAACCACCTAGATCATCACAGTTTCCCATTGGAGGAGAATCCAGAGATGTGGCCTCTTAATGTAACTCATTTGTTTACACTTTATACACCAATCCTGGAACAGAGGTGGCCACAGACAACAAGCAGGGTCTCCCCTCTTTTAGGGATCTCAGACCATACACCAGGTGGAAGACTAGTGTGCAAGGACCTTTCCCCCATACAATACTTTCAGCCTAGGACACTGAGGGTGAAGACTAGTCATCACCAGTGAGTGAGAGACGGGCAAGGCAGGATACTTGTCTGTATGACCTCTCTGACGAGTGTTGCTGTGCTTCTTTCTAATGCTGTTGCATCATGTGTTTACGTATTTTTGATGAAACAGCCCTCTGGTCTGTATCCTAATAACAATTCCCTATAGACCCATTGTCATTCCTATTATGTGCTGTATGGGTTGCCTGACCATTCTCTGTGTTAGATTCTCATTTCTGAGAGGTTCCTGCCTCTCCCAAAGGAACAATAAATAAATAGTTTGAAATGGGAAAGAAAATGTCCGGCTTTCTCTGTCCTGAAGCTAATGAGATAATGCACGGTGTCCACTTTTTGAGGCAACCCTGTTTTAAAGTAAACTTCTTAGATTTCCTGATCTCTTTCATTTGGCCAATGTTCATCCCAAGTGGCACTGAGGAGTTCTCAAAACTGTACCTGCAACAGTGTCAGAGAGATAGTAGAGATGACAGACTGGAAAGGGTTTTCCATAAATGTGTCCTTTTTTATATTCAGTTATTTTTGAGCCCCTGCCTGGTAACAGAACGGAACCTGGACATTTGTAGGCTGGCTAACTAGTCTCCCCAATCCCTGGTCTTACTGATTCAAGAGAGATGGAGCGGGACAATGTGTTTGAACTCTCATCCTAACTGAAATATCTGAGGTGTGAAAAGCAGCACTAAATACTGAGTCACTGCACAGGGGTTGTTCTAAGGTAACTAACCTGTGGGCATTTCACAGTTATTATTAAACTTCAAAGTATCACCGTTTCAGCCAAAAATTCAAAAGATAATAACAAAATGTTTTTTTAAGTACATCAGAAGCAGGGAGCCTGCTAAACAACCAGTGGAGCCCCTGGACGATTGAGATACAAAAGGAGCACTTAAAGATGATAAAGTCATTGCAAAGAAACTAAATAAATTCTTTGCTTCAGGCTTCACGGCTGAGGATGTTAGGGAGATTCCCAAACCTGAGACGGCTTTTCTAGGTGACAAATTTGAGGAATTGTCACAGACTGAGGCGTCACTAGAGGAGATTTTGGAATTAATTTATAAACTTAACAGTAATTAGTCACCGGGACCAGATGACATTTACCCAAAAGTTCTGAAAGAACTCAAATGAGAAGTTGCAAAACTATTAACTATGGTTTGTAACCTGTCCTTTAAATTGGCTTCTGTACTCAATGACTGGAAGATAGCTAATGTAATGCCAATATATAAAAAGGGCTGTAGAGGTGATCCCGGCAGTTACAGACCAGTAAGTCTAATGTCAATACCGGGCAAATTAGTCGAAACAATAGTAAAGAATAAAATTGTCAGACACAAAGAAGAGCATAAATTGTTGGGCAAAAGTCAACATGATATCTGTAAAGGTAAGTTGCGTTTTACTAATCTATTAGAGTTCTTTGAAGGGGTCAACAAACATGTGGACAAGGAGGATTCAGTGGACATAATGTACTTAGATTTCCAGAAAGCCTTTGACAAGTCCCTCACCAAAGGCTCTTATGTAAATTCCATTGTTATGGATAAAAGGGAAGGTCCTTCCATGGATTGAGAACTGATAAAAAGACAGGAAACAAAGGGTAGGAATAAATGGTAAATTCTCAGAATGGAGAGGAGTAACTAGTGGTGTTCCCCAAGGGTCAGTCCTAGGACCAATCCTATTCAACTTATTTATAAATGATCTAGAGAAAGGGGTAAAAAGTGAGGTGGCAATGTTTGCAGATGATACTAAACTGCACAAGATAGTTAAGACCAAAGCAGATTGTGAAGAACTTCAAAAAGATCTCACAAAACTAAGTGATTGAGCAAGAAAATGGCAAATGAAATTTAGTATGGATAAATGTAAAGTAATGCACATTGGAAAAAAATAACCCCAAATATACATACAACATCATGAGGACTAATTTAGCTACAACTAATCAGGAAAAAGATCTTGGAGTCATTCTGGTTAGTTCTCTGAAGACGTCCATGCAGTGTGCAGCAGCAGTCAAAAAAGCAAACAGGATGTTAGGAATCATTAGAAAGGGGATAGAGAATAAGATGGAGAATATCTTATTGCCCTTACGTAAATCCATGGTATGCTCACATCTTGAATACTGCATACAGAAGTGGTCTCCTCATCTCAAAAAAGATATACTAGCATTAGCAAAGGTTCAGAGAAGGGCAACTAAAATGATTAGGGGTTTGGAATGGGTCCTGTATGAGGAGAGATTAAAGAGGCTAGGACTTTTCAGCTTGGAAAAGAGAAGACTAAGGGGTGTCCCTGCCTGCAGGTATATGGGATCTTGGGGAGCAATTACCACACAGCTGGGGTTCCAATTAATTTCTTTATTAAAGGAAAAAAAAGAAATTGGTGGGAATTTAATAATGAAATACGATGGGATGGGGTGTATAGGGTGTTTACAATAGACAACGATGTGGGGGGTTCTTCTTATTGAACAGTGTAGGGAGTTCTAATAGTGGGCTACAGCAAGTGGGGTTCAGCACAATGGGATACAGTACAGTCAATAAGCAACTCTAGATACAGCGTGGAAATGCAAAGCTTACCCAAAAGAAATGCAAAATAAAATGGTAGCTTCTATATGAGTTAATAGCTAGATACACAATGTAACACAGTGGCATCAATGTAAATACAAAGTATATCAGAAAAGTGGAGGCAACCAATGGGGTGTTATAATTACAAGTAAAATGTGAGTTACAGTACAACAATACAATATCAATATAAAGGCTGGGTCAAGAAACAGGAGGGGGGGGTGAGTGATTAGTGGTATGCAGACGAGCGGCTGGAAGCAGCGAGAGACTCTGAAGCCCTGCAGGGTAAGGACAACGGAGCAGTGTGATGGTGATCTTCGGTAGGGACACCAAAAACAAAGGTAATAAAAAACAGCAAAGGGTTTGGGAAGTTTCACAGGGGGAGAAGCAGCAAGGGGTTTGGGAAGTTCGGAGGGTGATGCAGACGCAGGGGGGGAAGCAGCAAGGAGTTGGGAAGTTCGGAGAGAGTGCAGATGCGGGGGAAAAGCAGCAAAGGGTTATAACAGGGAGACACGGAGGAGCACACAGAGGGGGAGATTGGAGCGGGGTTAAAACAGACACGGGAAAGTTCAGGGAGAGATCGGGACAGTAGGAAGGCGAATTTAAGCAGCAAAATCCTTATCTATCTTAACCAACGACTAGGCAAAACAACAAATATCACAATTCTAAGCAAAGCTATAACAAGCAACTATACAGAGCAACAAAACAGTAAACTATAACAAGGCAGTTGAAACTTACAAGCTCTACAATCTTAGCAAACTATGACTTATTAAACTAAAAAAAACAAGACCTACGGTGCACCTTATGCTATGGCGAGGTTACAGAGGGCAGAGTGGTATGTGTCCAGGACCCAGCTCCCAAGGAAGCCAAGGGATGGTGGCTACAGCGGTGGATACAGCTGAAAGCAGAGAGCTCCAAGGCAAAGCCCACAGGAGCAGAGCTTAGCAGCGGCACAAACTTATTTTTAGCGGCAAAGAGCCCTGGAGTTTAAGAGAGGTTTTAAGACACAGACCAAGGTTCAGCTTGAGTCTGTGTGCTGGGGAAACAGAGCCAGCAGCTAAAATAATAAAATAAAAGTATAGAAAGTTTTACAGAGGGATTCTTACCAGTCCCCAAGGCAGCAGCAAAGGCAGAAGCAGCAGCAACATCAGAAGAGGCAAGGAGGGCTCGGTACAGTCTCAATAATCAGGAGATCTCTCAGGTAGCAATTCGTTCTTCGTGGGGGGGCGTTCAAAAAACGGGGGTACGCTCAAAAATAAAACGAGAGCGGAGAAAGGACCCCCCAGAACCCCTGGCTGATCAGACCAGGCAGCAATGCAGGAACCTTTCTGAGGTGTGTTTCAAAAATGTCTGGTTTTAAAGGCAAACTTGGGCAGTTTCCCGCCAGTAATCCTGATAGGTTCCCTCTGTCACAGGGGAGGGGGCACAGGGAAAAAACTGAAGGTAAGCCCAGAGACATGCCTGGACGTAGTCCAAAAGTTCCGTTAGCATGCCCCTATCTTCACCACACTCCACTCACAGTTATTGTCCTTGGTCAGTAAAGACCCAGAGTTCAGAAGTGCATCTGCGTGAGTTCACCGGTCGGGGAGAAAAAATCACCCTGCTCGCTCCACTGTGTAGCGACATCTGCGGCTCCACCGGTCATTCCCTGTACCCTCTGGAGTGGTTTGAGGGCCCACAACTTAACACAGCTCTCTGTGATATGAGCTGTTAGTGGGCAAGCCCAACTACTAGCGCATGCTGGCCAGTCTCAGGTGTTATATCCTTGGGGGCAACAGCTTTAGGAAGAAATCACTGGAGACACAGAGAGCTGTAAACCTTGGAGCAGCCATTTATTGCTACACACAGAACTAACCAACAGTCTGCCAAACAGGCTGGGCTATCCTCTAATAATCTGACTCAGTTGCCATAGCAACACAAGATTCTATTACCACAACAACCAAATACACAACATATTCCTTCCCCCTTAACAAGAATGTTCCCAAAATAAAACAAACACTAAGTAGATAGAGAAAGAGGGTAGACTGCCTCCATTCCCAGCTAAACAACGGGGATTATTTTGCCCCGTAACTGTGGGTTTGCCCTAACTAAAGATCCAGCCAACAGGGAGGCCTTCTGTCTCTAGGTGGATTACGGCAGACTTCTGGTGTTGTTGCATCCGAAAGTGTCTTGGGCATGGGCCTGACAATGGACTCATGGTTAATAGGGTGAAGGGGTGAGGTTGGTGTATTAGCTCATGCTGGTCAGAGGGGTATCTCTGCCGCTGGCAGTAATGAAGGAGAAAAGTCAGGAACAGGTGACTCTTGATTCAGTGTCTCGCTGGAAGTGGTAAAGTCAGGCAACTCAACTAAAGATGTATCCTGAGGACTGGTATGACCTGGCAGAACTGATCTGCATGTCGCTGCCAGGTGAGATCCTCTGCAGTCCAGACTGTGTAGGAAACAGGTCCCATTTAAGCAATGACAGTGACTGGGACCCATTTAGCTCCGGAAATATAATTCCGATCCAAAATCGGCTGTTCCGGGCTAAAAGTTCGGTCTTGTGCTCTGGGTGCATGCCTGATGACTTGATATTGCTGCTGACATTGCACAATTTGTTGGGGTTCAGAAGGTTTCAGCAGATCAAAGCAAGTGCTCAGCTGTCGTCCCATCATTAGAAAGGCTGGGAATGCCTTGGTCGTAGCATGAGGTATGTTTCTGTAGGATAGTAAGAAGGTGCCCAGACACTTTTGAATGGATAATTGTCCTCTTGCCGATTTCAAAGCTTGTTTCATTGTCTGCCCAAATCTTTCAGCTAACCCATTGGTGGATGGATGATATGGTGCTGAAGCGATGTGCTATATCCCATTTGCCTTCATAAACCTTTGAAACTCCTGAGAGACGAATTGCGGTCTATTCTCACTCACAAGTTGTTCTGGCAGACCAAAACGACTAAAGAGGCCTCTTAGTTTTTGGATCGTACTCTCTGCAGTAGTGGACTGCATTATAAAGATATCTGGCCATTTAGAATGGGCATCTACCACCAACAAGAACATGCTTCCTTCAAGGGGGCCAGCGAAGTCAACGTGAATACGTTGCCATGTTTTTTCAGGCCAGTCCCATGGATGTAGGGGTGCCCACTGGGATGCATTCGTCACATCCTGACATGACATACAAGCTCTTTACTTCTCTTCAATAGCACTGTCCAACCCAGGCCACCAAAAATAGCTTCGTGCAATTTCCTTCATGTGCACTCCTCCACAGTGACCGGAATGGAACTGTTCTAACATCTGTGATCTCAGTGGTGGTGGGATAATGACACGTCTCCCCCACAACAAACAACCAGATTGGATTGATAACACTGTCCTCCTGGACATGTAGGTAACAAAGTTGGGTGAGACCAGAGAGGTTCCTCAAGATATTCCATACATCACCAGGTCCATAACTTGGGACAATATTGGGTCAACTCGAGTTGCCTTCTTTACCCGAATAGCAGTGATAGGTTTATTCTCTACTTGTTCAAAGTAAAAGAATTCCTTCTGGGCAATATCTCGATTGTTGACTGGCAACGGCAGCCTTGAGAGACTATCTACATTGCTGTGCAGAGTGGATTTCCTATATTTAATTTCATACGTGTGCACGGAAAGCAACAATGCCCACCATTGCATACAACTAGCGGCTAATGGAGAAATGCCTGTGTGGGGTCCAAAAATTGAAGTCAGGGGTCGATGGTCAGTGAGAAGAGTAAACTTCCATCCAAACAGGTACTGATGAAACTTCCGAATTCCAAAAATGATTCCCAATGCCTTAAGTTAGATTTGGGCATAGTTAGTTTCCACTTTGCTTAGAGTACGTGAAGCAAAAGCAATAAGTCTCTCTCTTCTCCTGAAGATATAATGTGTGACATGACTGCTCCCACTCCATAAAGGGAAGCATTGCAGGCTAACTGTAGGGGTAAGGATGGATCAAAGTGTGTCAGAACTTCAGAATTTAGCAATGCATCCTTAGCTTTGTTAAATGCAACATCACAGGCTTCAGTCCACTTCCAGGCCTTGTTCTGCCCAAGGAGCGTGTGAAGTGGTTTTGGCAGTGTGGCTAACTGTGAGATAAACTTTCCATAATAGTTCAATAGTCCTAGAAATGAGCGAAGTGGGCTAACATTTCGAGGACGGGGAGCCTCCACAATAACCTTAACTTTGGCAGGGGCCTTACGAAGACCTGTAGCATTAAAGATGTGTCCCAAATATTCAACAGAGGGCTGGAAGAATTCACACTTGTCTTTGCGGACTCGCAGTCCATACTCTTCCAGTCTTTGTAGGGTAGCCTTTAAATTCTCTAGGTGATCCTCTTTATTCCTTCCAGTGACCAGGATGTCATCCAGATAGCACTGGACTTCTGCCAAGCCACACAAGAGCTGGTCCATAGCCCTCTGGAACAGGGCAGCAGCAGATGTCATTCCGAAGGGTAGGTGACAGTATCGATAAAGCCCCTTATGCCTTACAATAGTCAACAGCTCTTGTGACTTTTCATCAACATGCATCTGTAAATGTGCTTGACTCAGATCAATCTTATTGAATTTTTGTCCTCTAGCCAGGCCTGCGAGGAGGTCATCGATGCGGGGAAGCGGGTATTGCTCTGCACCTAACACTGGGTTGACAGTGACTTTAAAATCACTGCAAATCCAGAGACAGCCATCTTTCTTCACTATTGGAACAATAGAAGTTGCCCATGGGCTATGGGTAACTGGTATTAAGACTCCATTTGTGACCAGGCTCTCCAGGTCCGCTTCATCTTTTGGCCTGATGGCATATGGCACAGTTCTGGCTTTCAGATATTTTGGCTGACTGTCAGGTTTAATGTTCAATGTCACAGTGATTCCCTTCATACTTCCCAGATCCTCTCCAAAAACAGCAGCACGTTTCCTTAGTATAGGGGTTAGACTGGTTTCTTCTTTAGTCACTCGGTGCACTTCTGCCCAATTCAGCTGGATCTTCCTAAGCCAAGACCTGTCCATTAAGGCTGGATAATTACCTCTCACCACAAACAGTTGCAATTTAGCAGCCCGTTCACTGAACTCCACCTTAACATCAGTAGTGCCCAACATTGGCACAGCTTCTCTTGTATATGTCTTCAGCACTGTTTTTGTTTCTTTAAGTGGAAGATGCTGTAGCTTTTCTTTATACATAGTCTTTGAGATCAGCGAAACGGCTGCAACGGTGTCCAGTTCCATGCGTATAGGTTTGCCGTCCAACAACGGGGTTACCCAGTATTCATGTGAGCCCACTGCCAAAGACAAAACGTGGAGTGGCACTTCTTCTTGTGATGAAGTCTCTCCTTGGTCATCCTGGGCCTGCTCTAGGGTATGTAGATTTCCCTTTTTGGTCGGCCAGACCACAGGCCTCTTTTTCTTTTGTTTACAGGCACACTCAATGTGTCCCTTTTTGCCACAGAGTTGACACACCAGGTCCTTACACCAGCATTCTGACGCAGGATGACCCGGCTTACCACAGCGGTAACATTCCTGACTCCCACAGTTTTGTGGGTAGGTTCTTGTGACACCTTATGCACCCTGGAGGATGCACTGATGGATTGTGCCTCCTTTGTAGCCAGTTCCATGGAAACTGCAATATCAATGGCCTTCTATAAGGTAAACTGAGCATCTGTCAATAGGCGTTTCCATATAGCTTCACTGTGCCCGCCACAGACTAACTTGTCACGCAGGGCCTCATTTAACATCTCCTTAAATTCACAGTGTTCTGGAAGCTTTCTCAAAGTTGCTACAAATTGTACAACTGTTTCATCTTCTTTCTGGTCTCTTTTGTGGAACCTATATCTTTCAGTAATTACCAGTGGTTTTGGAGAAAATGGGACCCCAGGATTTCCACAATGTCACTGTAAGATTTGGTCTCTGGCTTAACAGGATGTAGTAAGCTGCGTAGCAGGGAGTAGGTCTTAGCCCCTACAGCACTTAAGAATATTGGCACCTTCTTTGCTTCTGTAATGTCATTTGCAATGTCATTGCACTACAGTCTCCTCAAAAGGTTCCAGTGGCCCTTAGTGTAGCCATGGTTTTAGTTTCAGTTTCACAGTCAGTGCAAACAAGCCAGTTCTCACCCCAGTCCAGCAGCAAACAAGGTTTGTTTGTTTTTGTACCTTAACTTCTACTTCCTTCTGGTGCTGGGGCAGCACAGGAATCCCATCCTCGTCACCACGTTGTTATATCCTTGGGGACAACAGCTTTAGGAAGAAATCACTGGAGACACAGAGAGCTGTAAACCTTGGAGCAGCCATTTATTGCTACACACAAAACTAACCAACAGCCAGCCAAACAAGCTGGGCTATTCCCTAATAATCTGACTCAGTTGCCATAGCAACACAAGATTCTTTTACCACGACAACCAAATACACAACATCTGGCATCAGAGACACTGCCGCAAAACAGGTCTAATGCTTAGAGCTGGTTATTAGTGATTTCAATTCTGTTGGTTTGCAACAAGACTTTCATGTAAGTCCTATTAAGCTCTATTTTTTAAAAAAGTGGTGAAAAGAAGGCAACATCACAAACTACTTGTCCCCTCCCTCTCTTAATTCCACTGGACTTTGGCACCCCTGTCTCCTGCTTACTGAATGCAGTTTAGCTGAGGGTGAGTCCCTCCATCAGAGTATGCCAAGTACAGTTCTGCTATCCTTGATCCCTACATAAGGATACACAACTCTTTATTACCTCTGCTCCAATAAAAAAGTGACTTGTAATCCAACACCACCAAAAGTCATTATTTGGGCAAAGCATTTCCATTGTGCCTAGGCAGAATAGAAACGTCTATGCAAACAAGATCAGTTCATGAAGTCATCTTCCCTAGTTCATCACTAGAAGTCAGGGGAGAATTCATGCAGACCTTGCTTACACTTACAAAAGGGAAAAAATCCCTCAGGGGAAAATACTTCACAATTTCATGAAACTCTAGGTGAAGGCCTGTTAAAACCTACTGCCCAAAGAATAATACACAATATTAAGCTTATGTCTGCTGCCACCTACTGAGCATTTCAGAAAATAGCTGCCCATTCTTCCTGCTTTGAATGTGCTGCCCTCTGGTGGACACCTTGCAGCATCACTGACCTTTCCTTTTCACGTTACAGGACTCTATCCTCTTCTGAAATATATTGGCCAATAAGATGGACTTTTCCTCATTTCTTTCAGTCCGTTGCCCCTAGGGTCGATTACACAGCATGACAGTCTATTACTCTGTTCTTAGCCTCTTATCTCTTTTGGCGTTGACTACAGTGGATGTTGTACCTGTCTTTTTCAATCCTTGATGCTCTTGTGTCCCCGTTGGCCATTGTTCCACCATGGTACACTTTTCCTATCTTTAGGTAGTGTTGATTACCTAGCACTAGCTAGGCTCACTGTCTCACATTCCCTTATTAACATGGCTTCAGAATTCCTCAATATCTTCATTTATACATTGCTCAGTCACATTCCTCCCTTTGGTTTCTAAAGATATTTCCAGTTCATTACATAGCATAGATGTCCATTGATCCACACAATTCTTTCCTCACCATTTGCACTGATGCCATCTAATCTGTATGATACAGCTTTACCTCTGTCCGCTTCCCTTTGTTGGTCATTTAGCAAAATTACTTCTCCTTTCATGACTTCCACTTTGGCTGCTATCCACTGGACAGCACCACTGCAGCTTTCCCATATCTCTACCCTCTAGTGACCCCAGAGAGCATAATCACATCTTTCCTCATTTCTTTCCTATTGCTAGGTGTGCGCTCTTCTAAATTAGGGCCACTGGGAACAGAACCATACAACAGCATGATTGCAACTTTAGTGCCTACAAAAGCACATACAACAATAGCAGTTGTATCCGACGTGCATCCAACAAAGTCAGTATTCACCCACAAAAGCTCAGGCTCCAATACGTCTGTTAGTCTATAAGGTGCCACAGGACTCTTAGCTGCTTTAACAATAGCAGTGGCTCTCAAAGGTTTAGCAGGGGTTTCCCATCCATCCAGTGCATTTCTGTTGCTATGAGTCTGTTTCCGATGGAAATGCATAGATTGAACCTGTATTAGAGAGAGCCTGAGACTGTGCAGATCAGAGACAACACAACATACACAGCCAAAAAAACATTTGACGAGAGAAGCAACCGTGACAGAACCCCAGTGACTCTTGAAGCTGAGATTCTCAGAGACATCTAAGAGAGTTAAGCATCCAACTCCCATTTCAAAGGGATTTGGGTGCCTAATTCTGTTAGGTCCCTTGGAAAATGGTTTCTGTAGAGCTGAAATCCTACCGTTCTCATTGGTGCTCAGCTCCCCTACCCCTGACGTGCTCCCAGTGACTGAGTCAGCACTGCCATTTTGACATCACAGGAGTTCTTCCCGTAGGTAGGTTGTAGCCACTTCCTCTCACCATAGGTTATCTCACGCCCGAGGGGAGGGCCATCCATGGAGCAGAGCTGTCTAAGGCACCCATGCTGTCTGGTCACAGTACCCTGAGAACTAGCCCTCTCAGGACGTGCACTCATTGCAATCAATTTTAGGGACACTCATTGTAACAGGTCCCTTCCCTTTGAACTGCTCTGTGCAGCAGCAGCAAAGCACCTTCTGCCCTGCAGGGTCACATGCCAAATCCCTCCTCGGTGCCCGTTTCACAGACACAACTCCAGGAATGGCCTCAGTTCTACATGTGCCCTGGAAAACCCCCACCTGTGTCTGGACAGTCCTAGTGCCCCTGACTTGTGAGTATAGCTCTTTGTGTGCCCAACCTCCCAGCCTCCAAGCGTCCTGTGAGCCTGTGGCTGGTGCTTTATCAAAGCTGGTCTGTCAGAGTTCCTTCACCACTCTGAACTCTAGGGTACAGACGTGGGGAGCCGCATGAAGACCTCCTAAGATTATTTTTTTCCAGCTTAGGTTAAAAACTTCCCAAGGCACAATTTCTCTCTTATGTCTTAGATTAAGTAACACTGCCACCAGCAAGTGATTTAAATAAATATTTAGGGAGAGCCACTTGGAGCTCTACTGTCCCTAAATAATGCCTCAAACCCCTATACCCCTCTTCCTGGGCAGGCTTGAGAATAATCCCCCAAACCCCTACACCCCTCTTCCTGAGCAGGCTTGAGAATATATCCTCACCAATTAGTCCTGGTGAACCCACACCCAAACCCTTGGATCTTAAAACAATGAAAAATCAATCAGGTTCTTAAAAGAAGAATTATAATTAAAGAAAAAATGTGAAATAATTTAGAACATAGAAGATCTCTCCTCTAGGCAAACTTTAAAGTTACAACTCAGAAATAGTCTCCCTCTTCTTGCAAAGGAAATCACAAACAAAAATAAAAGTAACCTGACACATTTCTTCTGTTATTACTTATTACATGGAAGTTAGATGACTGCCTCCTGGATCTTCTCTGTCAAAAGCACACACACTCAACAATAACAAAGACTTTTCCCCCTTCTCCCAGATTTGAAAGTATCTTGTCCCCTTATTGGTCTTTCTGGTCAAGTGTCACCTAGGTTATGTGAACTTTTTAACTCTTTACAGGTAAAAGAGGAAGTAACCCTTAAATGCATGTTTATGACATGGTCCCACCTGGGTTTAGCCCAGATAAGAGCGATGAAGCTGTTTCTCGTGAAGTGTCCAGAGGGCACTGCTGGAGCTTGGCTGTTTGCATCTGGCCTGTGTGACTGCAGCAACAGTGGTGTTGCAGAGGGGTATGATGGCAATAATCACAATTTCATGGGTGGCAGATTTCCCATGATTGTGTCCCCATCTATGCTGCATCAGGAGCTAGTATTTTTATTGTCCAAAAAATAATTTTGAACAAAAACAGCTTTTTTAATGGAAATAAAAAAATTGGTGAAAATTGTCTCCATTCTGCCTGGTGCCCAGTTAAACTCCATGTTGGAAACATGGTTATGGCCCCTTCTCTCCCTGGTTTTTCCACTTAGATGGACAACAGTGACTCACGTTCTGGCTGGATTGTTCATTGTATCCTTAGTGGCATAAGAAATGCAGCAAAAAACATGATGTCACCCATTCTGTTTTATTTCTATTTGACTGTCTGAATTAGATTACAAAACTTTATTATCTAACATAGAGAAACAATGAACAGGGGACATACATAGGCATTTACTTTGACAGTTAGTGGATTTTATGCTTTACACAATGTCAGCTCTGTGCAGTTCCAAACGTCCTACACACTCCTCACATAGGGTGAATGTTTAGTCAAGACCATGGACAAAAAAACCATCATACTCTGTGTATCAGTTCTGAACGTTAGAGAGTGACAGAGCTGTCCACAACTTCATTTTCCTATATCATGTGTTACATGGAGACAGCATGGAACTGTAAACACTGTCTCAATAACTCCCTAAAGATGATCTCCATTTTTTTCACATTACTAGTGAGATTTTTAATGGGGGGTTTCAACTCAATTTCAATGGGGCTGATAGCCTGAGGTTTTCACAGCTGCCTGGCTGATTTAGGCAAAGTTGTTATCTAGGATTCTCTGAATGTTTTTGTGAAAGCCACATATTTACTGACTGCTTTACTCAAGGCTTCCTTGTCCTCTCTGTTTCTCAGGCTGTAGATGAGGGGATTTACCAGGGGAGTCAGGACTGTATAGCAAAGAGAGACCACTTTGTTTAGGAAACTTAATGTGTCGCATTTCAGTATCAGGTACACAGTCATTAGGGTTCCATAGTAAATTGTCACCACAATGAGGTAAGAAGAGCAGGTAGAAAATGCCTTTTGCCTCCCTGTGGTGGAAGGGATTCTCAGGATGGTGGTGAGGATACAAACATAGGATGTCAGTGTTAGTAGGAATGGAGGCAGTGTGAATACACAGGACAGCACGAAATCTAGCAATACGATCAGGTGTGTGTCACTGCAGGAAAGTTTTATCAATGGAATGAGATCACAATAGAAATGGTCAATTTCATTCGGGCCACAGAATATTAAGTGAGACATGAATAATACAAATATGGCAGAAGCCAAACAACCATTCAGCCATGACCCAGCAGCCAACTGGAGGCAAAACCTGCTATTCATAAGAGCTGAATAGTGCAGAGGTTTACATATCGCTAAATAGCAATCATAAGACATTGCTGCTAGGAGATAGCATTCTGTAGCCACCAGAGCACAAAAGAAATACAGTTGTGTGAAGCAGCCAATGAATGAGATGGTTTTGTCCCCAGTCAGGAGACTGGCCAGCATCCTGGGCAGGATAGTGGAAGTGTAGCATGTCTCCAAGCAGTACAAGTTGCCCAGAAAAAAGTACATGGGGGTGGGAAGGTGCTGATCAGCCACAACAAGCACCACAATGAGGGTGTTCCCAGCCACAGTTGCCACGTAGATCACTAGGAATATCAGGAGGAGAAAAATTTTCAGGTCAGGAAGATCCCTGAATCCCAGGAGGATAAATTCTGTGACCGTTGTTTGATTTCTCCGGTCTGTGTCTGCCATTTGTTGAGTCTAGGAACAATAAAGCAAACTGTGCAATTGAATTGGAAAAACATAGAGCTGAAAAGTAATCAAGAGTCGTGAAGTAATTCAATAAATAGTCAGAAACTCCCCTCCCTCTTCTGGTTATCAGCTGAAAATTTAAGGCTAAACATAGACTTTAGTCAAAGTGCAAGGAGTCTGAGTTCAACAACAGGTCTTTTGTATCCATGTAGACCACCCTCTGCCATATCAGAGCAATGACTAATATAACAGTCCATTTCTCTGGTAGCTGAATACTAATAATCAGATCAGTCTCTTTTTTTAGCTACTATTGTATCCCATCTAGTGACATACTGAAGATTAGCAACGATGGTAAAATGCAGTATTTCAATTATATTAATAGGAGATAAACCAACCTTCTAGAACTGGAAGGGACCTTGATAGGTCATTGAGTCCAGCCCCTGCCTTCACTAGCAGGACCAAGTACTGATTTTTGCCCCAGATCCGTAAGTGGCCCCTTCAAGGATTGAACTCACAACCCTGGGTTTAAGCAAGCCAATGCTGAAATCACTGAGCTATCCCTCTCTCAGAACCATACTGCGATTTAGGAGTCAAAATCAATAAATACATCAACTAAAATGTTGAACTGAGATTTCCAGTGCAGCCTATTTTCCTTAGGCATCGATCTTCTGTTAGAATTAATGGAAATTAATCTAACAATGTTTCCTGGTATATTCAATATTTCAATGTCCTGTAAGAGAAGGAATAATTCCCGCTCCCCTCACAAGAAATCAGTTTATGCCATAAATTTATTAAGTGGAGTAAATTCTCCCTTAGTTCCTGTGGTGACGATGGTGACGTGGTCAGGGACTTGCAATGCCTTTTCTGTTCCCCAACGTTCACTATGTAGCAGTAATAAAATACAGCTCTTTGGAAGGTGGATGTAAGGAAGGGACATGCCATAATGATTGTGTGATGATAACACAAGAACAAGAAAAGCACTGGGATGTGAGAAGATGCTGTCCCTTAACTCTGAGTCTAGAAACAGTATGGCATGCGTCATCCTGGCAGTAGACTCCATCAGCATTTTCCACTCCATTAGGGTACACTGTGAGCCAGATTCTCAACTCATGTAAATCAAGGTAGCTCTATTTGTGTCATTTGGGCAGAACCCCAACTGAGGGCCTGTCACAAGACATGGATCTCAAGCTCCATCTCTGTGACATGGTGCTATGAATGCTGACTGGCACTGCGGTGAGAAGGTGAGGCTAAAACTGATAATATTCACCTGAAGAAGAGCTCTCTGTAGCTCAAAAGCTTCTCTCCTCCACCAACAGGATTTAGGGCAATATAAGATATTACCTCACCACCTTGTCCATCTAATATTAACAAAGCACATTCATGCCTATGATTGGTGGTTGTATACAAATATAGTCAGGAAAATGGTGCTCACCTGTAACCACAGCACAGCCCAAGCTTGAAGCAATGAGTTCTTATTTTTCAGGGCTTGGCCACCAGGATGTAGGTTCATCGGCTAAGGTTCTTGTCTCTTCTCTTTCTGAAGAAACTGGATTTTCTCATTGAAGACACCTGCAATTACCTGAAGGGATGAGCAGGTGAATTTTTTATCTACCTTTGGAAAATGATTTTTCCCTTTGATTACTAAGGGTAAATGCTGCCTCACATTTGTATTCAGTCTTCACGCTTTTTAATATGGTTCCACTTCAGCGTTTCTCCCACTTGGTTCATTTTGTATCTCCAAATGTTTGTAGCTAACAATGCCCAATGGGACTTGTACAGTATGACTTCAGTGGAAAAAAGAAGGGTTTGGTACCCTTCAGCAAAGCCCACACCACAAACTACATGTCCCAACCCTCTCTCAATTCCACTGGACTTTGGCACCCATGTCTCCTGCTTAGGGAATGCAGTTTAGCTGAGGGTGAGTCCCTCCATCAGGGTATGCAAAGTATAGTTCTGCTACCTTTGATCCCCACAGTAAGGGTTCATAATCCTTTATTACCCCTGCTCCAATAACAAAGTGACTTGTGATCCAACACCACCAAAAGTCATTATTTGAGCAAAGCATTTCCATCATGCCTAAGCAGAGTGGGTGTGTCCATGCAAACAAGGTCAGTTCATGAAGTCTTCTTCCGAAGTTCATCACTAGAAATCAAGGGAGAGTTCATGCAGACTTTGCTTGCACTTAAAAAAGGGGAAAAGATCCCATAGGGAAAAATACTTCACATAATGATGAAACACTAGGTGATGGCCTGTTAAAACCTACTGCTCGTAGAATAATAATATTAAGACTCAGAGGGGTAGCCGTGTTACTCTGGATTCGTTAAAAGGAACAAAGAGTCCTGTGGCACCTTACAGACTAACAGATGTATTGGAGCATAAGCTTTTGCGGATGAATACCCACTTCCCATGCATCTGCCAAAGTGGGTATTTGCCCACGAAAGCTTATGCTTCAATACATCTGTTAGTCTATAAGGTGCCACAGGACTCTTTGTTAATATTAAAACATCTAAATGCGCCCATGTCCTGGCCGGCAGTAAAGCACCAGCTGAAAAGCCGCCGAAATTCAGTGGCCTTTCAGCACTGACGCCTCTGGATGACGCTGCCTGCTGCCGACAAGGAGCGTCATCCAGAGGCATCGCCACCAAAATGCAGCCGAATTTCAGCGGATGCTTGACTGCCGCCACGGTCCTTTCGTCCAGCGCCTGAAATTTCCAATTCAGTCTATTGTACCAAGGCACTGATCTTCTGTTAGAATTAATGGAAATTAATCTAACAATGTTTCCCGGTATATTCAGCATTTCAATGCCCTGTAGGAAAAGGAATAATTTCTCCACCCTCCTCACAAAAGATCAGTTTATGCCAAAAATGATGAAGTGGAGTAAATTCTCCCCTAGTCCCTGTGGTGCTGATGGTGACATGGTGAGAGACTTGTCACTCCTCAATGGTCGCCTCCCTCCTGTAGGTCCCTGGGGAGGGCAGATCAGCATTTTATGTGTCTAACACTGTTTCAAGCATTGCAAAGCATACTGCGAAGGGTTAAAGTTGTGAGTGAGAAGTGACAATTTCCTTTGTAGGTTACAAGATGGCGAGAAGGGGGGAAGAAGAAGAAAAGAACAGTGAACAAGTTAACTCAACGCAGTAGCTAGCTCAGTGTGAAGATGAAACGCTGGCCCCCACCCAAGGACACTGCTGACAGCTGAGACTTGGCTGACAGCCAAGAAAGATGGGGGCTTGAATGTGTCCAAGGAGCTGTGAGAAAGAGATATCCAGCTGCACAGACCTGCAAAACAGCAAGGCCAGCAGGAAGGAAAACAAAATCTAGAGGCTGTAGAGAAGGAAAAAACAGATGAGACAGCAAAAGGGGGAGCCGAGCCTTGTGTCCCTGGAACCAGTGTGTTTGGGAAACATTGATGAGACCACAGAAAGCCGGTTTAGACTGGCACAGAGGGCACCAGGAGCAGAATGGAGGATCCCTCCCCCTCACCCGCTGAGGAGCCAGGACTTAAAACCCTCCTGAGAGCTGGAGCAATTTGTAAAACAACATCAGACCTGGATGGCCTGAGCACAGGACAGCACTCTCGTCCACTCCCCCCCCACCACTTCTGACATTACACCCAGGCCTGGCCAGTCTTGGGTAGTGTGTGTGTGAGTATGAAAGTGGGTTAGGGCTTGGGGCACTAATTCTCTTTTCCCCCTCCCCATCCTGGGGTGACGTGGAAGACTTCCCAGCACTCTCTGCCGTTGATTCATTATTTTATAAATAATGCTTTAAAATTTAGATGATTGATGTGTTCCATCATCTCTTCTGCAAAAGATCCTGTGGCCTCAGCCTGATCACCTGACACTGCAGGCAGATTGGTAATAAAAATCTGTCACAGACTGGCAATGCCTTTTCTGTTTCCTTATGTTCACTATGTAGCAGTAATAAAATACAGCTCTTTGGAGAGTGGATCCTAGTCAGGGACAAAACCAGGCTGATGTGCAACCCTAGTTGGGGAGCAACCCTCCCCAGGCCAGAATGATTGTGAGATAACAACACAAGAACAAGAAAGGCACTGGGGGGAAGATGCTATTCCTGAACTCAGAGTATAGAAACAATGTGGCATGTGTCATCCCGGCTAGTAAGACTCTATCAGCATTCGTCACCTCATTGGGTCACACTGTGAGCCAGATTCTCAACTCATGGTAAATCAAGGTAGCTCCATGTGTGTCAGTGGGGCAGATCCCCAACTGAGGACGTGTCACAAGACACGGACCTCACGCTCCATCTCTGTGAAATGGTGCTATGAACATTGACTGGCACAGCAGTGGGAAGTTGAGGCTAAAATTGCTAATATTCACCTGAAGAAAAGCTCTGTGTAGCTCAAAAGCTTCTCTCCTCCACCAACAGGTTCATTACAAAGCACAGAGTTCCTTGTCTCTGCAATGCTCTTTGCTCACCACTTATAGAGTGTTCTGTAGCTCCACCTTCCTTTCCACTTCCCTCTGATGGTCATTTGGTAAGATAAGTTTTACTCTCTTGTGCTTCCACTTTGGCTGCTGTCCATTGGGCTGCACCTTTCCCATTCCTCTTCCCTCTAGTGGTTCTACACAGCATAACTGCATCTTCCCTCATTTCTTACCTATTGCTAGGTGCATGCTGTTAAAAATTGTAACCATCGGAAACTAAATCACACAACAGCATGATTGCAACATTAGTTGCCACAACTACACGTACAGCATTAGTGGGTCTCAAAGGTTTAGCAGGGGTTAACATTAATTCAGTGCATTTCTGTTGCTGGGGAGTCTGTTTCCAGTGGAAATACATAGATTGAAGCTACAGTGACAGCAGCCCCGTGATTCTCCAGGCTGAGATTTTAGGAGGCGTCTAAGTGAGTTAGGCACCCAAATCCTTTTGCAATGGGAGATGGATGCTTTACTCTGCTAAGACACATAGAAAATCCTTTCTGCAATGCGGAAGTGCTACAGTTCTCACTGGTGCCCAGCTCCCCTGCCTCTGGCCAAATCCTGATGTACTCAGAGTGGCTGAGCCAGCATTGGTGTGTTTGGCACCACAGGAATTCTGCTAGTTGCTAGGCGGTAGACACTTCCTCTCACCATAAGCTGTGTCATGCCTGGAGGAGGGGGCCCTACATGCAGCAGAGCTGTCTAAGACACCTTGGGCAGGCTAGACACAGAGTCGTGAGAATTTTCTCTTTCATAATGTGTACTCATTACAGTGAGTTTTGGGGACACTCATTGTAACAGGTCTCCACCATTTCAACTGCTCTGTGCAATTGGTGGCAGCAGAGCAGCTTGTGCCCTGCAGGGCTGCATGCAGAGTCCCTCGTCAGTGACCATTTGACACATTCGATCCCAGAAATGGTCTCAGTTCTAGAGGTGCCCTGGCTTGTGAGTCTATCCCTTTGTTTGCCCCACCTCGCTGCCTCCAAGGGCAATGTGAGCCTGGAGCTGTTGCTTTGCTGGAGTCGGTCACAGCCAGGTTTAGCTCAGATAAGAGCTATAAAGCTGTTCCTGGTGAAGTTTCCAGACGTCCCTGCTGGGGCCTGGCTGTTTGCATCTGGCCTGTGTGAGTGTAATGAAGGTGGTGAAAGCAGCAAAGAATCCTGTGGCACCTTATAGACTAACAGACGTTTTGGAGCATGAGCTTTCGTGGGTGAATACCCACTTCCTCAGATGCATGTAATGGAAATATCCAGGGGCAGGTATATATATGTGTGCTAGCAAGCAAGCTAGAGATAACGAGGTCAGTTCAATCAGGGAGGATGAGGCCCTGTTCTAGCAGTTGAGGTGTGAAAACCAAGAGAGGAGAAACTGGTTCTGTAATTGGCAAGCCATTCACAGTCTTTGTTCAATCCTGAGCTGATGGTGTCAAATTTGCAGATGAACTGAAGCTCAGCAGTTTCTCTTTGAAGTCTGGTCCTGAAGTTTCTTTGCTGCAGGATGGCCACCTTAAGGTCTGCTATAGTGTGGCCAGGGAGGTTGAAGTGCTCTCCTACAGGTTTTTGTATATTGCCATTCCTAATGTCTGATTTGTGTCCATTTATCCTTTTCCGTAGAGACTGTCCAGTTTGGCCGATGTACATAGCAGAGGGGCATTGCTGGCATATGATGGCGTATATTACATTGGTGGATGTGCAGGTGAATGAACCAGTGATGGTGTGGCTGATCTGGTTAGGTCCTGTGATGGTGTTGCTGGTGTAGATATGTGGGCAGAGTTGGCATCGAGGTTTGTTGCATGGATTGGTTCCTGAGCTAGAGTTATTATGGTGTGGTGTGCAGTTACTGGTGAGAATGTGTTTCAGGTTGGCAGGTTGTCTGTGGGCAAGGATTGGCCTGCCACCCAAGGCCTGTGAAAGTGTGGGATCATTGTCCAGGATGGGTTGTAGATCCTTGATGATGCGTTGGAGGGGTTTTAGCTGGGGGCTGTATGTGATGGCCAGTGGAGTCCTGTTGGTTTCTCTCTTGGGTTTGTCTTGCAGTAGGAGGCTTCTGGGTACACGTCTGGCTCTGTTGATCTGTTTCCTTATTTCCTCATGCGGGTATTGTAGTTTTGAGAATGCTTGGTGGAGATTTTGTAGGTGTTGGTCTCTGTCTGAGGGGTTAGAGCAGATGCGGTTGTACCTCAGTGCTTGGCTGTAGACAATGGATCGTGTGATGTGCCCGGGATGGAAGCTGGAGGCATGAAGGTAGGCATAGCTGTCGGTGGGTTTTCGATATAGGGTGGTGTTAATGTGACCATCACTTATTTGCACCGTGGTGTCAAGAAAGTGGACCTCCCGTGTAGATTGGTCCAGGCTGAGCTTGATGGTGGGGTGGAAGCTGTTGAAATCATGGTGGAATTTTTCCAGAGTCTCCTTCCCATGGGTCCAGATGATGAAGATGTCATCAATGTAGCGTAGATAGAGAAGGGGTGTGAGTGGACGAGAGCTGAGGAAGCGTTGTTCCAGGTCGGCCATGAAGATATTGGCATATTGTGGGGCCATGCGGGTGCCCATAGCAGTGCCACTGATCTGGAGATATATATTGTCATCAAATTTGAAATAGTTGTGTGTAAGTATAAAGGCACAGAGCTCAGCAGCCAGTTGTGCTGTGGCATCATCAGGGATGGTGTTCCTGACAGCTTGTATTCCATCTGTGTGTGGGATGTTTGTGTAGAGAGCCTCTACATCCATGGTGGCTAGGATGGTGTTTTCTGGGAGGTCACCAATGCATTGTAGTTTCCTCAGGAAATCAGTGGTGTCGCGGAGATAGCTGGGAGTGCTGGTGGCATAGGGTTTGAGTAGAGAGTCCATATATCCAGACAGTCCTTCAGTGAGAGTGCCAATGCCCGAGATGATGGGGCGTCCAGGATTGCCGGGTTTGTGGATCTTGGGTAGTAGATAGAATAACCCTGGTCGGGGCTCTAGGGGTATGTTGATTTCTTCTGGTGTTAGTGTAGGGAGTGTCCTGAGTAGATGCTGTAGTTTCTTAGTGTATTCCTCAGTGGGATCTGAGGGAAGTGGCCTGTAGAATTTGGTATTGGAGAGTTGTCTGGCTGCCTCCTTTTGATAGTCAGACCTGTTCATGATGACAACGGCACCTCCTTTATCAGCCTCTTTGATGATAATGTCAGGGTGGTTTCTGAGGCTGTGGATGGCATTGCTTTCAGCACGGCTTAGGTTGTGAGGCAAGCGATGTTGTTGTTCCACGATTTCTGCCTGTGCACGCCGGCGGAAGCATTCAATGTATAGGTCCAGGCTGTCATTTCGACCCTCAGGAGGAGTCCATGTGGAGTTCTTTTTCTTGTGCTGTTGGTGGAAGGGCACCCGTGTATCAGTGCACTGTTCAGTGTTGTCCTGGAAGTATTCTTTGAGTCGGAGACGGCGAAAGTAGGCTTCCAGATCGCCACAGAACTGTATCAAGTTTGTGGGGGTGGCAGGGCAGAAAGAGAGTCCCCGAGATAGGACAGACTTTTCTTCTGGGCTGAGTGTGTAGTTGGATAGATTGACGATATTGCTGGGTGGGTTAGGGGTACCACTGTTGTGGCCCCATGTGGCAGGTAGGAGTTTAGACAGCTTACAGTCCTTTTTCCTTTGAAGAGAGGTGAAGTGAGTAATGTAGATCTCCTGTCTTATTCTAGTGAAGTCCGTTTGTATAGAAGTTTGGTTATTAATGAGAGTCTCCAGGTTGGAGAGCTCTTTTTTGATGTTTTCCTGTTTGCTGTATAGGATGCTGATCAGGTGGTTCCTCAGTTTTTTTGATAGAGTATGACATAATCTCTCACTGTGGTCCGTGTAGTATGTAGATAGCAGTGGATTTTTTACCTTTAGTCCATTTGGTATGATGTCCATCCGTTTGCATTTGGAAAGGAAGATGATATCTGTCTGTATTTGTGCAAGTTTCTTCATGAGGTTGATGGATTTCCATTCCATACGGCTAAATGCAGTGCCTTGCATGGTGTCAAGTATCAGAGGGTAGCCGTGTTAGTCTGGATCTGTAAAAGCAGCAAAGAATTGCTGAGGAAGTGGGTATTCACCCACGAGAGCTCATGCTCCAAAACGTCTGTTAGTCTATAAGGTGCCACAGGATTCTTTGCTGCTTTTACAGATCCAGACTAACACGGCTACCCTCTGATACTTGAAGGTGGTGAGTTTGCATCGGGGTATGGTGGGGATGGAATTAGGCACAATTTCAGAGGTGGAAGATTTCCTAGGATTATGAACCCACAAAGGCTGCACCAAGACTTTGGAAAACAAAAATACTAACATTTATTTTGATAAAAATGTTTTTTTTACAGATATAAAATATTGGTTAAAATTGACTCCACTGCTCCTGGTGCCCAGTTGAAAACTTCATGAAGGGAACATGGTTTTGGCCAACTCCTTCCCTCCCTCGTCCTTCCACTTAGATGGACAATGGGAGTTTTCAACTTAATTTAAATGGGGCTATGCAACGGGACCCCCAGTGTACAACCTGGAGCTGTGGGAATATTGTGCCCCCTTATTTCTCTAGCCTGGGCTGTCTCTCATGATGCTTTAATAGTGAGAAGTAACAACCCCCCCTCCCCAGTTGCTTTTATCACTCAGGCACAAGCATACAGAGACAGGGTCAACCGAGTTGCATGAATGCTCTCCAAGCTACTTATGAACTATACAGAGGGAGACACCGGCAAATCCCCTCAGCTTTGCATCCCCAGAAATGTACCACCTTACACTGCTCAAGATCTTCTCTGAAACATTGCAAGTTCATGAATTAGTTCACCACTTCATCAAAGGGTGGTGGACATGCATCAGCCCTTGTAATCTGAGCAGATTCTGCAAGCATTTTAGACAAACTCACTGGTTAAGATTAAACATTAAAATAAGTTTATTAACTACAGAAAGATAGATTTTAAGTTATTATAAGTATTAGGTAACTATCTCTGATCTTTATGCCTAAGGAAAAAAAAACACCTAAAAACTCATTCTAAATCCTAAACTTTATCAGACTCAGTAAGATTTGATTCAAACAGCTTCTCTTACCCCACTAGTAGCTGCAGCCAGGTTACAGTTCTTAATACACAAGCTGAATTTCCTTCTCAGCCTGGGATCAACCTCCCCAGTTCAAAGTCTTTGTCTTCCAGCTTTCTTGTTGCCTCCAGAATAGGTGGAGGAGGAGAGAGGGGGTCTCATGATGCCAATGTCTATTATTTTATACTCTCAATTCATGTCCTTGAAAAATATTGGCCCAGAAATGTCCTGGTGGGCCTTGCTGAGACACAGTTCAGCAATTCTCATTATGTGGTGCTTGCTCACCTGTCTTGCAGAATTGTAAATGTCTTGTTTACAATTCCCCTGCCAGTCAATGGCTGGTGATGGCCGTTTAACGCCCGCCTGGGTGTGGGTCACCTCCTTTATTGTCACTGGAGAACTAACTGTGGGTGACTCCCAGACTCCCAACATATTCAGTAACAACCATATAACAAAATCTGATAATGACGTATACAAGGATGATATATATATTTTGATAGAGCAATGTGTTTCAGCGTATCATATGATATCATATGATACCTTACAAGACATGCTTTTAATCACAACCACATAAAAAAAAAGATGAATATGGGAGTTACAGAGGGCTACTGTGAGGTACAGTGCCTCACAGGCTCGTTTCTTCAATTATCCAGGCAACTTTCAAATCATCAGGCTAAATAATAATCTCATAGTCTCTGCATGTTTCTGTGAAAGCCATATTTACTAACTGCTTTGCTCAAGGCTTCCTTGACCTCTCTATTTCTCAAGCTGTAGATGAGGGGGTTTACCAGGGGTGTTAGGACCATTAAGCAAAGAGAGAGCACTTTCTTCAGATCTATGAGTGTATCACGTTTTGGTAGCATGTAGAAAATCGTTATGGTGCCATAGAAAATTGTCACCACAGTGAGGTGAGAGGAACAGGTGGAAAAGGCCTTTTGTCTCCTGGTGGTGGAAGGGATTCTTAGGATGGTGGCGCTGATACACACGTAGGATGTCATGGTTAGTAGGAATGGAGGCAAGGTGAATGTGGAGACTAATATGAGATCCACCAATATGCTCAGGTGTGTGTCACTGCAGGAGAGTTCCATCAGTAGGACGGGATCACAATAGAAGTGGTCAATTTCATTCGGGCCACAGAAAATTAACTGTGATATGAATAATGTAAAGATGGTAGTAGCCAAGCTATCATTTAACCATGATCCAGCAGCCAACTGGAGGCAAATCCTGGTATTCATAAGAGATGAATTATGTAGGGGTTTACATATCGCTAAATACTGATCAAAAGACATCACTGCTAGGAGACAGCATTCTGTACCTGCCAGAGCACAAAAGAAATACAGTTGTGAGAGGCAGCCACTGAATGAGATGGTTTTGTCCCCAGTCAGGAGACTGACCAGCATCCTGGGCAGGAGGGTGGAGGTGTAGCAGGTCTCTAAGCATGACAAGTTCCCTAGGAAGTAGTACATGGAGGTGTGAAGGTGCTTATCAACTACAACTAGTGCAGTGATGAGCATGTTCCCGGCCACGGTTGCCATGTAGATCACTAGAAACATGAGGAAGATAATAATTTGCAGGATAGGGAGATCCCCGATTCCCAAGAGGATAAATTCTGTGACAGCTGTTTGGTTTCTCTGGATTATGTCTGCCATGGGTTGAGTCTAAGAATAATAAAGCAAATTGTGCAATTGAATTGTAAGAACAGAGCTGAAGGGTAATCAAGCATCATGAATTAATTCCATAAATCTTTAGAAACTCCCCACCTTCTCCTAGCTACCAGCTGAAATTTTAAGGCTAAACAGACTTCAGTCAAAGTGCAAGGAGTCTCAGTTCGACAACAGATCTTTTATATCCATGTAGAGCACCCTCTGCCATATCAGAAGAATGACTAATATAACAGTCCGTTTCTTTGGTAGCCAAGTACTGATATGCAGATCAGACTCTCTCTTTATCTACTGTCATATCCCATCTAGTGATATACAGAAGTTTAATAATGATGCTTAAAAGCAGTATTTCACTTCTGGCAATTTCCAGAATCATGCCATGACTTAGGAGTCAAAAATCAATAAAAACATCTACTAAAATGTTGAACTGAGATTTCCAGTGCAGCTTATTTTCTTAGGCATTGATTTTCTTTTATAATTAATGAAAATTAATCTAACAATGTTTCCTGGTAAATTCAGCATTTCAATGCCCTATAGGAGAAGGAATAATTCCCGCCCTCCTCACAGGAAATCAGTTTATGCCATAAATTTATGAAGTGGAGTAAATTCTCCCTTCGTCCCTGTGGTGGTGATGGTGACGTGGTGAGGGCCCGGCACTGTCTTTTCTGTTCCCTGATGCTCACTATGTAGCAGTAATTAAATATATCTCTTTGGAGGGTGGATCTTCAGAAAAGACAAAACCAGGCTGATGTGCAATCCTAACTGGATAGTGACCCTCCACACTCCATAATGATTGTGGGTTGATAACACAAGAACAAGACAGACACTGGAGGGTTACAAGACACTGTCTCTGAACTCAGAGTCTAGAAACAATCTTACATGTGTCAATCCGGCTAGTAAGACTCCATCAGCTTTTCCTATCCCATTGGGGCACACTGTGAGCCAGATTCTTAACTCATGTAAATCAAGGTAGCTCCATTTGTGTGATCAGGGCAGATCCCCAAATGAGGACCTGTCACAAGACATGGATCTCATGCTCCATCTCTGTGAAATGAAGCTATGAATGCTGACTGGCACTGCTGTGGAAAGGTGAGGCCAAAACTGCTAATATTCACCTGAAGAAGACCTCTCTGTAGCTCAAAAGCTTCTCTGCTCCACCAACAGGAGTTTGGGCAATATAAGGTATTACTTCACCACCTTGTCCATCTAATATTCACAAACTACATTCATGCCCCTGTTTGGTGGTGGAATAGAAATGCACTCAGGAAGATGATGCTCACCTGTAATTACAGCACAGCCCACGCTTGAAGTGATGAGCTCTTATTTCTCAGGGTTTGGCTGCCAGGACGTATGTTCATCAGCTGAGGTTCTTGTCTCTCCTCTTTCTGAAGAAACTGGGTTCTCATCAAAGACACCCGCAGTTACCTGAAGGCATGAGCAGGTGCATTTGATCTAACTTTGGAAAATGAGCTTTCCCTTTGATTTACTAAGTGTAAATGCTGCCTCATATTTGTATTCAGTCATCACACTTTTTAATATGGTCCCACTTCAACCTTTCTCCTCCTTGCTTCATTTTGTGTGTCCAAAGCTTTGTAGCTAACAATGCCCAATGGGAATTGTACAACATGACTTCTATAATTGCAACATTTTTTAAGTCTAAGGGTCCTACTTGTAAACTATTTAACATCGTGAACAAACACCAGCTTTCATTTTTGGGAGATGCCTATCCAAGGTGATGGCCTGTTATAAGGGAAGCTATTTTCAGAAATGCCCACTAGTTGGCAGCATATATTGAATATTATTCAAAGGATAGTGTAAGTAGATCGGGGTCGGCAACCTTGCGGAAGTGGTGTGCCGAGTTTTCATTTATTCACTCTAATTTAAGGTTTCACATGCCATTAATACATTTTAATGTTTTTAGAAGGTCTCTTTCTATAAGTCTATAATATATAACTAAACTATTGTTGTATGTAAAGTAATTAAGGTTTTAAAAATGTTTAAGGAGCTTCATTTATAATTAAATTAAAATGCAGAGCTCCCTGGACTGGTGGGCAGGACCTGGGCAGTGTGAGTGCCACTGAAAATCAGCTCGCATGCCGCTTTCAACATCCGTGCCATAGGTTGCCTACCCCTGAAGTAGATTATATCACCCTTGCAACATGCTTTTACTTAGGGAAGAAAAAACAAATGCACAAATAAAGAATGGGGGATAACTGGCTTGGCAGCAGCACTGCTGAGAAGGATCTGGGAGTTGTGGTGGATCATAACGTCAACATGAGTCAGCAGAGTGATGCTGTTGCAAAAAAAGAAAATGCAATTTTAGTTTGCATTAATCAAGGCATAACATGAAAGTGTTGCAGGGGGGCATCAGTTGGGGTTCGTTTGCCCGGTGTGCGTATCCCCAATGACCACACCGGAGTGGAGAAGCAAGTATCTTTATTTGAGTCAAATAAGGTACAAGGAGATATAAAACCTCAGATCATGCACCAATCATTATCCTTTTCCCCAACTTATATACCCCACTTGTTTACAAAGATGCTCACAGGTGCCACAATTCATCATTTACAATTCATTAACTATCGGATCTTTTAATTAACTATATCCTTAACCCATACTACTGACCCCTCCCCTTTGATCGATTACATCTTGTACCATAAACAAAAGAACACAAGAAAATGATAAATGATTACATGTACTCATGCTAACTTTAAAGGAACATATTGTTTAGCTTGAAAGGCAGTCATAGGCCTGAGAATGTAAACTTCTGACCCCACGCCATATTGCCAGTTACCTGGAGCCCTGCACCCCCCAACAAAAGTCTCGGGAGGTGATAGTACTGCTCTGCTTGGCTCTGGTTAGCCCTCATCTAGATATGAGGTGTCCAATTTTGGTCACCAATGGATAGAAAGGATGTAGAGAAACTGGAAAGCATCCAAAGGTGAGTGACAATGATGATCAAAGGGATGGAATGCAAACCATATGAACAAAGGCTGAAAAGCTGGGTATGTTTAGTCTGGAAAAAGAGGAGATTAAGGGGGGACATGATAGTGCTCTTCAAATACTTGAAAGGCTTCCATAAAAAAAGATGGAGAAAAATTGTTCTCTCTTGCCACAAAGGGCAGGACTGGAGGGAATGGGTTCAAACTGCAGCATAGCAGATTTAGATTAAATCTCAGGATAAACTTCCTAACTGTGAAAACAGTAAGACAATGGAACAGACCACCTAGAGAAGTTGTGGAATCTCCTTCACTGAAATTTTCCAAAAGGAGGCTGGACAGCCATCAGTCTTGGATGGCTGAGACTGAATAAGTCCTGCATCTTGGCAGGGGATAGATTAGATGTAATCAGGAAGGCCAACACACAATTGGAGTTGCAGCAAACAAGGGACGTGAAGGGTAACAAAAAGGTTTTCTACAGGTATGTTAGCAACAAGAAGATGATCAGGGAAAGTGGGGGACCCTTACTGAATGGGGGTGGCAACATAGTGACAGGTGATGTGGAAAAAGCTGAATTACTCAATGCTTTTTTGTCTCCATCTTCATAGACAAGGTCAGCTCCCAGACTGCTGCACTGGACAACATGGTATGAGGAGGAGGTGAGAAGCCCTCAGCTGTGAAAGAACAGGTTAAGGACTACTTAGAAAAGTTGGACAAGCACAAGTCCATGGGTCCAGATCTAATGCATCCAAAGGTGCTGAGGGAGTTGGCTGATGTGATTGCAGAGCCATTGGCCATTATCTTTGAAAACTCGTGGTGATTGGGGGAGGTCCCAGACTATTGGAAAAAGGCAAATATAGTGCCCATCTTTAAAAAAAGGGAAGAAAGAGAACCCAGGGAACTACAGACTGGTCAGTCTCTTTTAGTCTCTGTCAAAGTCTTAGAGCAGATCCTCAAGGAATGCATTTTGAAGCACTTGGAGGAGAGGAAGGTGATCAGGAACAGTCAACATGGATTCTCCAAGGGCAAGTCATGCCTGACCAACCTGTTTGCCTTCTATGATGAGATAAATGGCTCTGTGAATATGTGGAAAGTGGTGGATTTGATATATATTGACTTTAGGCAAGCTTTTGATATGGTCACCACAGTATTCTTGCCAACAAGTTAAAAAACTATGGATTGGATGAATGGACTACAAAGTGAATAGAAAGCTGTCTAGATTGTCAGATTCAACGGGCAGTGATCAACGGCTTGATGTCTAGTTGGCAGCCAGTATGAAGTGGAGTGCCCCAGGGGTCGGTCCTGGGGCTAGTTTTGTTCAACATATTAATTAATGATCTGGATGATGGGATTAATTACACTCTCCACAAATTCACAGATGACACTAAGATGGGGGGAGAAGTAGATATACTGGAGGGTTGGGATAGGGTCCAGAGTGACCTAGATAAATTGGAGGATTGGGCAAAAAAAATCTGATGAGGTTCAACAAGGACAAGTGGACAGTCCTATACTTAGGAAGGAAGAATCCTGCACTGCTACAGGCTGGGGACCAACTGGCTAAGCAGCAGTTTTGCAGAAAAGGACCTGGGGATTACAGTGGATGAAAAACTGTATATGAGTCAGCAGTGTGCCTTCATTGACAAGAAGGCCAATAGTATATTGGGCTGTATTAGTAGGACCATTTCCAGCAGATCGAAGGAAGTGATTATTCCCCTCTGTTGGACACTGGTGAGGCCACACCTGGAGTTTTGCATCCAGTGTTGGTCCCCCCACTACAGAAGGGATGTGGGCAAATTGGAGACAGTCCAGCAGAAGGCAATGAAAATGATTAGGGGGCTGGGCACATGACTTATGCAGAGATGCTGAGGGAAGTCTGCAGAAGAGAAGAGCGAGGTGGGATTTGATAGCAGCCTTCAACTATCTGAAGTGGGGTTCCAAAGAGGATGGAGCTCTGCTGTTCTCAGTGGTGGTAGAAGACAGAACAAGAAACAATTCTCAAGTTGCAGTGCGGGAGGTCTAAGTTGGGTATTAGGAAACACTATTTCACTAGGAGGGTGGTGAAGCACTGGAATGGGTTACTTAGGGAGGTGGTGGAATCTCCATCCTTAGAGGTTTTTAAGGCCTGGCTTGACAAAGCCCTGACTGGATGATTTAGTTGGTGTTGGTCCTGCTTTGAGCAGGGGATTGAACTAGATGACCTCCTGATGTCTCTTCCAACCCTAAAATTCTGTGGAAAGCTAGGTTATATCTACAATGTGGAGCACAGCGAGTCCATGACTGAGATTGTCTTTAGAGAAAATACTGTCAAAATCCTGGAATAGCTGGACTAGTTTGAACCTTTCCTCGGCTGTGAGGTCTCTATCTTGGAATTGGATTCCTTCTTGGCATTCAAGATATGGTTCTTTTCTATCAAAACACTAGTTCCTGCAGCATCTATTAACACTGATTGTTTCCATGAGGACTTCCCAGGACTTCCAGTATTTCTTCAGGTGTCATTTGTCATGAGACGATCTCTCTGTAAGCTCAAAAGCTAGTCTTTTGGCAAGAGAATCTGATCCAATAAAAGATATTGCCTCATGCACATTGTCTCTCTAAGAAGAGAGAAAGGGAGATACAGCTTGTAGGGAGTAAACCCAGATGGCTCCAGTCAGTTACCATGGAATAACTAAGCACTAAAGTCCAGATTTTTTTTAAATAGGTATTTAGGCACTGACTGGGATTTTCAACAATTTTCCCATTGATTTAAATAGATGCTTTTGAAAATCCCACTTGATACCTAAAGACCTTTAAAAATCTGGCCCTAAGTCATTCCCATATGACAGCAGTTCCATGGCCCCGACGTGAAATGAGCTAAGGAGATTCAGCTCTGATGGGAGCTCAGGGAGGCGTTCTCATAGAAATAAAATTGATGGGCAATTAGCCATACTGGCTGGCCTTTAATGGTCCATTTTGTAGAGTTTCAACAACACACGGTGTAGGGCAGAATGCCCTGGAATAGAGAAGTTCCTCTCTCAGGGCTGGAAGTGATATCCATAAAGGATTTGGGAGTCACTGACAGGGCCATCCGGTGGAGCTACCACAGCCCCTGTTATGCCTGATGTGTGAATAGTGAGAGAATGTTCATCCTCCAGGGCCGTCAAGCCAGCACCTTTTATCAAAATTTAAACTTTCCAGGGGAAAATATCAGTCTGTGCCACCTCAGATCACCCCCACCTGGGTTAGCATCTCCAGCTGTTGCCAATATCACACATTTCAGAGGTCGTGAAAAAGTCCCCCCAGAATCCATCTGACCAGTTGTGCATTGGGGAAAGAATACTTGCTGGCCCCCTACAGACATCCTGAAGCATGAGTTTTGATTATACGTGTGTAGGCTTTTGTTGATTTGAAAACTAAATAAAGAATTTTTAAAGGTGTCTGCTGGTCAATTTCATTGGCCACAGGTCCCTGGAGGGAGGAAATGCAGGTGCCTGAAACCCAGTTGGACCCACAGGATAATAAGAACACTATCCCATGACCAGCTGCTTAGGTCCTGGTCTAAGGGTGGAGGAACCCTGAAATTCCACCCTGTGGCAGCTGAGGATAAGAAGGGGGGGGAAGTGTGGCGGGGGAGGCTGGGGAATAATTTTAATTCATGAAAGATGAGAAATAGCCTAGCCACCCTTGATTTCGAAGAGGAGAAAGGGCGGGGAGTGATTGCTCTGTTCAGTGCTCAACTAAGTAAGTGTCTGAAAAAGGAAAGATTTCCTCACCCACTAGTGCTTGTAACAGGATAACACAGAGAGTGGAGCACTCAGAGAAGGAAAGGTCCTGAGCTCATCCAGGGAGTCTGCAAGAGAAGCAGGAATGCTCATGCTCATGCTATCCTGTCTGCTGATGAATAAGCCAAGTCCAAGTGATTGCAACTCATACAGGGTCTTTCACTAGAGGGTTAGGGGCTCCACTCTGACCCAACAGACATTACCTTGGGATGAAGCTGCATCCTAACTAGTATGAACACAGTGAAAATGAGGCTTAGCATAATTTTTTTGAAAGTGATTAGTGGTGCCTCAAGTTGGGCACCCCCCAAAAATAAGACACCTTGAAATGAGCCTGATTTTAAAGGAGAGGTCCTGAGAACTTCCTGTGAATCATGACCCTTTAAAGGGTCTCAACTTGGCTACCCAAAATCTCCAATCACTTATGAAAGTTTAAGCCAATGTGCTAATAAGATCCCTGGCTTAGCCACCAAGTTTTGAGTGGCCTGTATGAAATTCCTTTTGGAATTTCTAAAGTTTTCTGTTATTTGCAATCATTTACATCACAATGGCGAGTTCTTGAACATGACTTGGAGAATGGTTTCCCTTATATACAAACAAAAGGGCACCCTCTAGGGAACAGCTGGAACACACTGCAACACTGCAGACTGGGATGGGGTAGAGTGAAGGGCACAGATACAGAGATCCTGGTAAGAATCCCAGTGCCCTAAAAATATAGGTCAAAATTTGGAGTGGTGACAAATCAGTGATATCATTTTACATTGAAGTAATATTAATCAGGTTTATATTTTTACATTTGTCAGCACATTATGTCACCTGTGATCCCCTGGGACATGGCAGAGTCACTTAAATTTTTCTCCAGAGGCCCATGGAGGCTATGATATTTTGGGATGCAATCCAGATGAGTGAGGGGCTGTGACGCACCTGCCCTGCAACTGTGGGTGCCTTACAATGCCTTGCTACTGTCGATCAAACCTGGGCTGTTCACAAAACAGTCATGAGCACGCAAGTCACACCGTACATGTCTGTGTATAGCTGCAGCCTGCCAGCACACGCCACTCACACTGGCTTCCACCAGCCTTGGTTACCATATGAAGGGTGACCCCAATAAGTGCCCAGTCCTGGATTTACCACTGCCCATCCCCCCAAAGTGTGTATTCTGGTACAGCACTGTCCAGCCCTTTCCTGGACAGTTCAGATAACAAAGGTCTGTTGTCCATGTAAGGGAACAACATACAACAACTTGCCACTTTAAATGGAGTTACCCACACAGTTCACAACACAGGCATTAATTTTGTTTAGAGAACAAAACAAAGTTCAGCTACAAAGGGATAGATTTAAAGTGAGTACAAGTATTAAGGTACTAAAGTCAGAAAAGGTTACAAGAAAAATAAAGACAAAATGCTTACTAGTACAAAAACCTTTACATACTAGGTTTAGTTCAAGGTCAAATTCTCACCACGTGTTTTCAACAGCATTACTGACCAATCTTCAGGTCAGGATCCCTTCCAGAGGGAAAGAGCTGGAGTCTTTTCTCTTCTTAGGTTCAAGAAAAAGAATGGATAGAGAGAGATAATTGTGTTTTTACCCCTCACTTTTATAATTCAGTCACGCTTTGAAATGCATCTTCCTGAGAGTGACCCCTGGATAAAGTTCTTTCCAGTTCAGAGCAAGGGGTTGGAGCCTAGTGGTGGTGGGAGGTTTGCTTAATTGTTTGCTAAGATGCAGCTCTGTTTGTTCTTGCCCCCTTCCCTTGCCAAAGAATGGCCATTTGACTGGTGATGGCCCATCAGTTTTAATGACACTTAGCCAGATGTCAACTTCTCCTTTGAGAAACAGCTTTACTTACTTCCCAGACTAGTCTGATAAACACACTTAAACTCATGATTTCATCTTATATTCATAACTTTGCATATAACTACATTATATGAATGTTATCATAATATTATTGACCAGCAAGTTATTAGTTTTCAAATGGTAACATACAAGGCATATTTTGTACAAAGATTATTACAGTAGTGTGTGGGGTGTCAATGCAGGGGTGTATGCCATCACAGAGGCCAAATCTATTCCTTATGCAACTCTACAGAAGTAAATGGACTTGCACGAGGGATGAGTCCAGCCCATTCTGTTGAGTTATTTCCTCCTGAATCCACTCCAGTACCCCACTGGGATAATCAGAGCAGTGTGCTCCCCATAAGTACCTCCTCAGGGAAACTCCACATGGTCTGTTTGGTTTAGTAGCTATAGATACCTGCACTCCTGAGATGTTGGGATGATCCCTGTGCACTAAGCAGAAACTGAATGTTGGGGCACAATCTGTGCCCCAATTATCCTGAGAAAGCACAACAGTTCCTGCTATTAACCTCACTCTGGCCACTAGGAAGCAAGTGAGATCTCCTTTTACACCACATTTCCCTATGAATATTACAGAGGGCTCACTGTTGACAGGGTATGGCCAGATCTGGGCACAGGGAATGAGATAGACCCCTTCATCCATAGTGAACTTCTGCAACCAGTACAAGTAATGCCCTAAAACTTTCCCTTTTCTGACTCCTGTGAGCTGATCTGTCAAATGCCTGACATTAAGCCCACATTTATTACAGAAGGAGCCAGCCCTGAGAAGGATCATGCAATCCTCTTGTCATGGGGTTTACTAGTCACCACTGGGGCACCTCCTTGTGCCTCATCTAGAGAGTAGCTCTCATCCAGTCTGAAACCCCTTCTTTTAGTTGCTCTCTGGATTCTGTTGCTCACTCTTCATGACTGAGCCCTCCGGCCACATCACCATAGTCCTTCCTTTCTGGAATAATAAAGTCCCTATAGATAAACTGTCTCTAGCAGTCTTCCAATCCACTGCACAGTTTGTGTCACTTTCTGAGAGGCAAGTAGAGGGACCCAGGCCCGTCCACTACTCCAGGTTCCAGCCTAGGGATCCTATGCAACCATGGTCTGCTCAAGCTCTCACCTTGTTGGTGTTTCCCTGGGATCTTTCCTACTTCCCTTCTCTATCCTCTAGGTTACTACTGGTACTTTCTCCATGCCTGTGGCTACTTCACCCCTCTCAGCTTCTTGCCAGAGCATGTAGTCCAAGGCATGATCCCAGGACTTACTCTACTCCTAAAACAGCTTTATGTGCCTTTCTAGGAAATGACTAGCAGACTCTCCTTTTGCGTCCTACCTCCTGCTTTTATACAAACTCAACCTGCCTCTGCCCAGCTGGGCTTCATCATCCATTAGACCTTATAAGCCCTGACTCTCCTCCAGGTGCAACTTGTCAGAGGTTAATTGGCCCTTTTTAACCTGCTCAGGCACTGTGTGGGGGTGTAAAGAGTAGCTGGAAACTGCAGGGAGGTAGATACTTAGGAAGAGCAGAAGCTACTAGAAGTAAGCAGAGTACAGGGTTTGGGAACTAAGGTCCTAGATAGGATGGGTTGGGAGCAGCCTGCTAAGCTAGCAGAGACCTGGAGCAAGCACAGAGCTCTCAAGACAGAAAGACTTGGGAGTAGGAAAAGAAATGTTTGTTTGCTGGACTTTAATTGAGGACTTTGAGTTTTATTTTGAGATTGTCTATGAATGAACCCAGACACCAAAGAGAGGGTTGTGAATGTATAACCTTTGAGTGGACTGGAGATTACTTCACTGCCCTTCTCCAGTGCCTACAAAACCCCAACTCCTATAGAAAAGCACCTAGTAACCCAAAAGTCAATCATTGAGGATTTTCATCAAGGATTATGCATAGTCAGCCTCCCCACAATCAAGTCCAAAAGAACAAAAAGAATTAACTTAATTCCTAAGTACCAATTTCCTAAAATCTTATGATAAAGAAACAAAGTTAATAACTTGGCTAACTTATAAGTCACATAAATTATCCTCAGCTATACATAAACATAAAGAAAATAAATTAAATCTAAAGAGATCAGTGTCCACAGAAACACAGTGAGAAGAAACTCAGAGTTCCTAAAAGTTTGGCTGATTTCACATTCATCTTAGTTAAAGTCTTTGATCACCAAATCTATACAGTCAAAAGCAACATCTTCCATCTGCTCATTTGTAGAAATCTTCAGTTGGAATCCATGCAGACTCTTCCTCCTTGATAGCTAGTCAAGCCAATTAACCAACCAATTAACCAACTACTCAGTTAAGTATATAGATTTAAAAAAAAAAGCCTGTTACAGGAAAAATACAAAACTGAGAATAGCAAAATAAATGACTTTCCTCATTATTACATTTAAATAAAAGAAAAGCTGATGAATCATATTAGTTGAGACAATTTAACTAAAACAGTTTGGCTAAAGTCAAACAACATTCAAATCATAAAATTAAAATAAAAGAAATTAGTTTTTCCTTTTTGTAATTAACACTGCTGGGACTTCCCTGTTGGGCAGTTAACAATATCACTAACTTGCTGCAAAATGCTTCAGAGTTTGGGAAACCAGCCTGCTTACTGCTCCTGGGCTCAGCGTCTCCCAACCCACACAGGGCCTTTGGACTTTTGCAAAGCAGCTGCCCTCACTACTTGCCCTCATGAAACCTGAGTCCAGGAACAAGGATTGAGCCTGACCAAAACTAGCACACCCAATTCCAGAAACATTTAGTGTGAAGTGTTAACTGTGCATCTGCCAAGTAACAATGACCTAGACACAACTCATTCTTACTCCCCTCCCCCATATAGATCCCTTAAAAGAGATATCTCCCTATTAGGCATGTGGGTTACAAATGGACAAAAAAAAGTGTGTGGAATCTATGTAAGGGGCCCTGAAGAGGGGAAATTGAGGCAGGCTGCCTATAGTGTGACCCTAGGCCATGAAGAAGTGCTCAGCAGGCAACTGACCCTGTTACAGGGACATTTCTCAAGGTCCTGACTGAGAAACTACAGCACATACACCAACCGACCCATCTGAGCTACTTGGTTCCCTTGGGACACCCAGCAGAGAGCAAGGACTAGCCCTGACCTGGAAAGACCTCTGCAAGTAGGAGAGAGAATTCAGTTTCCATGAAGCCATTGGCTACTCTGGAGAACGCACCAACTGGCCAAAAAATAAAAGGCAAACATGACAGGAGTGGTTTTTCTAGAGATGGGATAGAGCCAGAACCTTAGACCATAACCCTCCTCTTGACTAGATTAGATATTCCAGCCAGGAATATGCATCTTCTTTCTGCCTTATTATTCCCAGTGTTCATAAAGAAGGAAAGGCCCAGTTGCCCTTTGGAAACATTGGTGGAAAGGGACTCCTTGAATGGGATCAGATGTTGACCCTTTGAGGCATTGTTGTTCCTTGAGGCTGTTTGTGTGTCTCTCTTTATGTGACATGTTATGAAAGTATATCCCAAAGTATAACTATGGCCTATAGCCAATCAGAGATGTGAGCAATGCCTGCATCCATTACAAGACCCAACTAAGGCCTGCTTCCTTTCCAAACTCCAACTAAGGCCTACAGGCTTTCCAAAGCCTAGCCAAGGTCTACAGCCATTTCTAGGCCTAACAGGGCCTATAGACATCCCAAAGTCTAACTACAGCCTACAGCCACTCCAAGGTCTAATCAAGGCCGGCAGCCGTTCCAAGGTCTAACTATGGTCTATAGTAAATCCAAGGCCTAACCAGAGCCAACAGTCTTTCTCAGGCTGAACGTAAGCCATTCCAAGGCCTAGTCAAGTCCAGTCTCCATTCCAAAGCCTAAGGAAAGGCCTGCACCCACTCAGAGGTCTAAATAAGGCCTGCATCCATCCCAAAGCCTAACCAGGTACTGCAGCCACTCTGATACCCAACCAAGACTGCAGCTACTCTAAGGCCTAAGAAAGATATGTCACCATGATACAGGCTAATCACTGCCAGCAGACATTCAGGTCACTCACCAAGGCCTGCAGCTATTCCAAGGCCTAACCAAAGCCTGAATCCTTTCTAAGGACTAACCACGTCTTGCAACTATTGCAAGGCCTAAGCAATGGGCGGGACTGAATTCAGATTACAGGATACACATGTTGTTTAACAGTTTCATAGAGTTTAAGGCCAGAAGGGAATCACCTGTTCATCTAGTCTGGCTTATTGCATATCACTGACCATATATGTTACCCAAATATTCCTATGTTAAAAGCAGAGATAATACCTGGGACTCTGTCAGTAGATAGCTAATACAAATTTATTTTACCTATGACTAGTATTATAACTCAGGATGCTTTGGATGCAAGTGCTGAGTTCAATCCTCTAAGCCTTTTTCTCTGTCTTTGCTCTCATTTTGTTTTGATGAAATGTAGAAACACACAAGACAGAGAAGTTATATTTTGCCCTGGGGCCTCTGCTTGCGGCCCTGCTCTGTACAGGGCTCTAGAGAGCATGTCGCCTAAGTCCCTGGGAGAATAGACCTGGATAAATCTCCTTCCCTAGCACCAACAACCCTTTACTGAGAGTAGAGGCCAAAGTCAGTGGTATGCAGCTCATCTGCAGAGAGCAATAAATGCTGATTTGCTTATATCAGTTAAGTCTTAATGTGATGGGTGAAAGGGTCTTAGATGACTGTGCCTTTGACATCTGGATGATAATTTTGATTCCATTCTAATAAGGGAGACCTCTAGGTCCCTAACTCCCATTGAAATCAATGAGTGTTAGGCACCATTTGCTTTTTAAAATCCCAGGTGTCTAAATATCTTTAAAATTCTGTCCCTAACTCTAAAATGTAATATTTCCATTGCCTTTGAATTTCCATGGGAGTTTAGAGGAATAAGATATTGATCCATATTGAATAACTTAGCGACCAGGAGCTGCTAACAGGGAGTTTTGCAAGGGAGTTTGGAAGGGGAGTAGGAAGGGGGGGCCCCTTGTCAGTCTCATCTGTGACCCATTGGTCCCCTGAACCCATAACCTGAGCCACATCGAAAACGTTTCTGTTTACAGCAGAGAGGAGCGGATAGGGAGCTGTAGACAGGAATTTGAGAGCGTTTGACAGAGGGAGGCTTACAATGGTGAGGAGGACCCGCAACACCTGTGCCAGCACTGCTTCTGTCTCCTCCACCTGCGCCTGTAGCCAGACAGAGCACCAAAGCATGGATGCTTTTATCCAGATTCTGGTGTGGGCTTGCAAAGACTGTAATTTGCAATTTCCACTTACTGATATCCAGGCTGGGGGTGGCATCCAATGTGAAAGGTGCCTACTGGTGGAATCTCTCAGGCAGCAGGTGGGAGAGCTACAGGAGGAGGTGGCCAGGCTGAGGAACATCTATGTCCATGAGCAATTCCTGGACAGTATCCATGTGGACACAGCTGATGGTGCTGTCCCAGTTGACAGGACTACTGACACTCCAGTGAAGGAGGAGATGCCTGGGGGTGTATCTGACACACCAGTGGAGGAGGAGGCTCAGGGTGGACACAGCCAGCTGGTTACTTCTAGCAGCAGGCAGTGCTCCACCGCTGCTGCGAACCCTCCTGTTGTGGTAAAAGATAACCATTATGCTCTTCTTGATACAGGAGAGAAGAAATCACCCCCAACAGTTAAGGGGGTGAAGCCTCGTACCCCTAAGGCTGGGAGGTCTGCTGCCACCACTGATAAGAAACGTAGGGTAGTGGTGGTTGGAGACTCTCTGCTGAGGGGGACGGAGACACCCATCTGTCGCCCTGACCGTTCATCCCGGGAGGTATGCTGCCTGCCAAGGGCCCGTATCCGAGATGTTACAGAGGCATTGTCGAGGATTATCCGGCCTTCTGACTACTACCCCATGCTACTCATCCATGTGGGCACAAATGATACTGCAAGGTGTGACGCTGAGCAGATCAAGAGTGACTACAGGGCTCTGGGAGTACGGGTTAAGGAGTTTGGAGCGCAGGTGGTATTCTCTTCGATTCTTCCTGTTGAAGGTAGGGGTCCGGGCAGAAACAGATGCATCATGGAGGTGAATGCCTGGCTGCGAAGATGGTGTCGCCAGGAGGGCTTTGGCTTCCTCGACCACGGGATGCTATTTGAGGAAGGACTGCTAGGAACAGATGGCGTTCACCTTTCGAAGCGGGGAAAGGCCTTATTTGCGCACAGACTGGCTAACCTAGTAAGGAGGGCTTTAAACTAGGTTCGACGGGGACAGGTGAGCAAAGCCCACAGGTAAGTGGGGAACAAGACCTGGGAGATGGGTTGGAAACAGGAGGGAGCACGGGCTATAATGGCAGAGAGGAAGGAGGGTCAGGGCAAAGCTGGGAGGCAAGATCAAATCAGTATCTTAGATGTCTTTATACAAATGCAAGAAGTATGGGTAATAAGCAGGAAGAACTGGAAGTGCTAATAAATACAACTATGACATTATTGGCATTACTGAAACTTGGTGGGATAATACACACGACTGGAATGTTGGTGTGGATGGGTATAGTTTGCTCAGGAAGGATAGACAGGGGAAAAAGGGAGGAGGTGTTGCCTTATATATTAAAAATGTACACACTTGGACTGAGGTGGAGATGGACATAGGAGACGGAAGGGTGGAGTCTCTCTGGGTTAGGCTAAAAGGGGTAAAAAACACAGGTGATGTCGTGCTGGGAGTTTACTACAGGCCACCTAATCAGGCGGAAGAGGCGGATGAGGCTTTTTTCAAACAACTAACAAAATCATCCAAAGCCCAAGATTTGGTGGTGATGGGGGACTTCAACTATCCAGATATATGTTGGGAAAATAACACCGCGGGGCACAGACTATCCAATAAGTTCCTGGACTGCATTGCAGACAACTTTTTATTTCAGAAAGTTGAAAAAGCTACTGGGGGGAAGCTGTTCTAGACTTGATTTTAACCAATAGGGAGGAACTTGTTGAGAATTTAAAAGTAGAAGGAAGCTTGGGTGAAAGTGATCATGAAATCATAGAATTTGCAATTCTAAGGAAGGGTAGAAAGGAGTACAGCAGAATAGAGACAATGGATTTCAGGAAGGCGGATTTTGGTAAGCTCAGAGAGCTGATAGGCAAGGTCCCATGGGAATTAAGACTGAGGGGAAAAACAACTGAGGAAAGTTGGCAGTTTTTCAAAGGGACGCTATTAAGGGCCCAAAAGCAAGTTATTCCGATGGTTAGGAAAGATAGAAAATGTGGCAAAAGACCACCTTGGCTTACCCTTGAGATCTTGCGTGACCTACAAAATAAAAAAGCGTCATATAAAAAATGGGAACTAGGTCAGATCACGAAGGATGAATATAGGCAAATAACACAGGAATGCAGAGGCAAGATTAGAAAAGCAAAGGCACAAAATGAACTCAAACTAGCTATGGGAATAAAGGGAAACAAGAAGACTGTTTATCAATACATTAGAAGCAAGAGGAAGACTAAGGACAGGGTAGGCCCACTGCTCAATGAGGAGGGGGTAACAGTAACGGGAGACTTGGAAATGGCAGAGATGCTTAATGACTTCTTTGTTTCAGTCTTCACTGAGAAGTCTGAAGGAATGTCTAGTATAGTGAATGCTTACGGGAAGAGGGTAGGTTTAGAAGAGAAAATAAGGAAAGAGCAAGTAAAAAATCACTTAGAAAAGTTAGATGCCTGCAAGTCACCAGGGCCTGATGAAATGCATCCTAGAATACTCAAGGCGTTAATAGAGGAGGTCTCTGAGCCTCTAGCTATTATCTTTGGGAAATCATGGGAGACGGGGGAGATTCAAGAAGACTGGAAGGGGGCAAATATAGTGCCCATCTATAAAAAGGGAAATAAAAACAACCCAGGAAACTACAGACCAGTTAGTTTAACTTCTGTGCCAGGGAAGATAATGGAGCAGGTTATCAAAGAAATCATCTGCAAACACTTGGAAGGTGGTAAGGTGATAGGGAATAGCCAGCATGGATTTGTAAAGAACAAATCATGTCAAACTAATCTGATAGCGTTCTTTGATAGGATAACGAGCCTTGTGGATAAGGGAGAAGCGGTGGATGTGATATACCTAGACTTTAGTAAGGCATTTGATACGGTTTCGCATGATATTCTTATAGATAAGCTAGGAAAGTACAATTTAGATGGGGCTACTATAAGGTGGGTGCATAACTGGCTGGATAACCGTACTCAGAGAGTAGTTGTTAATGGCTCCCAATCCTGCTGGAATGGTATAACAAGTGGGGTTCCGCAGGGGTCTGTTTTGGGACCGGTTCTGTTCAATATCTTCATCAACGATTTAGATGTTGGCATAGAAAGTACGCTTATTAAGTTTGCGGACGATACCAAACTGGGAGGGATTGCAACTGCTCTGGAGGACAGGGTCAAAATTCAAAATGATCTGGACAAATTGGAGAAATGGTCTGAGGTAAACAGGATGAAGTTCAATAAAGATAAATGCAAAGTGCTCCACTTAGGAAGGAACAATCAGTTTCACACATACAGAATGGGAAGAGACTGTCTAGGAAGGAGTATGGCAGAAAGAGATCTAGGGGTCATAGTGGACCACAAGCTTAATATGAGTGAACAGTGTGATACTGTTGCAAAAAAAGCAAACATGATTCTGGGATGCATTAACAGGTGTGTTGTAAACAAGACACGAGAAGTCATTCTTCCGCTTTACTCTGCGCTGGTTAGGCCTCAACTGGAGTATTGTGTCCAGTTCTGGGCACCGCATTTCAAGAAAGATGTGGAGAAATTGGAGAGGGTCCAGAGAAGAGCAACAAGAATGATTAAAGGTCTTGAGAACATGACCTATGAAGGAAGGCTGAAGGAATTGGGTTTGTTTAGTTTGGAAAAGAGAAGACTGAGAGGGGACCTGATAGCAGTTTTCAGGTATCTAAAAGGGTGTCATCAGGAGGAGGGAGATAACTTGTTCACCTTAGCCTCCAATGATAGAACAAGAAGCAATGGGCTTAAACTGCAGCAAGGGAGATTTAGGTTGGACATTAGGAAAAAGTTCCTAACTGTCAGGGTAGTTAAACACTGGAATAGATTGCCTAGGGAAGTTGTGGAATCTCCATCGCTGGAGATATTTAAGAGTAGGTTAGATAAATGTCTATCAGGGATGGTCTAGACAGTATTTGGTCCTGCCATGAGGGCAGGGGACTGGACTCGATGACCTCTCGAGGTCCCTTCCAGTCCTAGAGTCTATGATTCTATGATTCTATGAACTGCTCAAAAATCACCCATTTCTCAAATTCCAGGGCAATCTCACTTTTTTTTTAAAATAACCTTCACCAAAGAAAATATTCCACCCTAAGTGCTCACACTACAGCGACACATTTTGCAGGGGCATTCTTTTTTCAATATCTGCTTTTAGGACCTGCTATTGGTTATTTTTTCCCCTGTGACTGCAAGAGCACCACCAAGGTATCACTACCACACTCTCAAATGATGGTATAAATGTAGTGATGCGGACAGGTCTCAGTTCAGGTGTGGTCCTGGGGAGACCTCTATGGGGGACTCAAGGACTTCCATAAAGGCTGATGATGTGTCACAGGCCAGGCAGAGGTGTGAGAGTGTAATCAATTTGTGAGTGTGTGTTACAGGTTCCCAGTAACACAGAGGATGTGCCCAGTCCACAGAGGACATGAGTATGTAAGAGTCATAGCTCAAGAGCCTTAGCGCCTGATCCCAGGTGCCCAGCCCTTGAGTTCAAGCTTCTGTTTTTATCTCTGGAGGTCCCCATTTCAGTCCCTGGTCTATCAACCACCATGACAACTGTCATAACAGCTCTCTCCTTGTTTGTGATAGGTGTTCACTGAGATGTTCTCCCCATCCAAGAAGGCCTCTCACTTTGTGGCTGGCTGGAAGTTGGGGAGGGACATTCACCCCATCTTGTGTGTTCTCCCTTCTCTGCTGCACTGTATTCCAGATGTTGTCTTCCATTACAGTCTCTCCCACATGTGGCTCAGGAGGGGCCTGGGGATACTTCGTTCTCCCTCATGGATGCCCACCATCTATACCCTTCTATTCAGCTGTCCACCTGCCCCACATAATGGCCCCTTTTATGCTGGTGTGATGGCCGACACTTTGGTAAATGCTCCAAGGGCTAAGATGGGGACTTCCAGTGCTACATGACTTGCTAGAGCTACCACCTGAGCCAAAGCTCCCTAGTTAGGGCTGTAACAGACTCAGATCCTCTGTGGACCGGGCAGAGAGAGGGACCCTTAACATACACTGACCTCTCGGTTACGCTAGCTCTTCTGAGCAGCCTCCAGAGGATGGCCATCTGCTTCCACCCGCTGGTGACCCACAGGGAGGAACCTGACAAATCCACTTCCTGGATACTGGGGATTGTCATAAACAGAGTGTTAAGGGTTAATGTCTCTTATACCTGTAAAGGGTTACAAGCAGGGAACTGGACACCTGGCCAGAGGACCAATAAGGAGACAAGATACTTTTGAATCTGGGTGGAGGGAAGTTTTTGTGTGAGTTCTTTGTTCTTGTGTTCTTCTCGTGGAGGGTCTGAGAGAGAACAGGCATTACTACAGGCTCTCTAAGTTTCTTTTCATATAGTAAGTAAAACAGGCAGTTTAGGCTTCTTAATTGTTTTACTCTATTTGCATTTGTGGATCTGGCTGGCTAACTTTTATATGTGTAGTTGCTGGGAATATTTTGATTTGTATTGGTACTAGGGGGAAGGTCTCTTTCTGGTGTCTGTAAGCTATAGGACCCTGTAATATTTACATCTTGAAGTTACAGAGATAATTCTTTACTTTTTCCTTCCTTTTAATAAAAGATTTCTATTTTTTTTTTTTAGAGAACCTGATTGATTTTTTTCTTCCTTGTTTCCCTTGTGTTATTCCAGGGGTTTGGGATAACTCACCAGGACGGGTGGGGGGGAGACGGGAGGGGGAGAGAATCTCTCTTTGTTTTCCTTGAATCTGTTTGCCTCTTTGTGGAAGGGAAGGGAAATGTTTCTTTGTATGGTGATTTAGAGGTTAGATCAGTATCTCTCAGGATAGCCCAGGGAGGGAAATTCTGAGAGGGGGAAAGGTGGGGGGGGAATGGTTTATTTCTCCTTGTTTTAAGAATCCAAGGGATCTGGGTTCTTGGGGTCCCCAGGGAAGGTTGGGGAGGTCAGAGTGCCCCAAAACACTATATTTTTGGGTGGTGGCAGTGCTATCAGATCTAAGCTAGTAATTAAGCTTAGGGAAATTCATGCTAGTACCCATATTTTGGACGCTAAGGTCCAGAATTGGGAATTATGCTATGACAGGGATGATGTCTCCTCACCTCACAGAGACTCAGATGCCAACATTCACCCTCAGCAGGCAGTGGGAGACGTTGCCCCAGAGGCTGGTGTTAGATGGAGGGGCAGGTAGCATGGATGGTGATCTTCAGTGAATACCTTCAAGTCCCTTAGAGTCACAGTACATGACAGACAAGAGCAGGGGTAGCACTGGAAGATACTCATAGGCAAGGGCAGCGAGTTGTATGGGCCTGTGGTGCCCAGGCTCCATCAATATTCTGGGCCCAGGGGCCAGGCTCCACCAATGTTTGGATCCAGGTCTTTCTCCTGGCCCTGCCTGCTGCCCCCACATGCCTCCCCCGAGTGTTCCCCGGCCCCACTTGCTGCCCCTGTGCACCTCCCCAGGGCTCAGGAGCCTGCAGCTCCACACTGACTCTGCTCTGCTGGTTCCCGGCATCAGCTGCTGGGGCAGGGTCTTAGTGCCGCCCCACACTAACATCAGGGCAGGCTGCCATTACTCTGCCCTTCCTTTTTCAAACGGGACCCTCCACCAGCACATGGTGTCTCCCTGCCTGCAGTCACTGCTCCTGCCCAATGCTAGGCAAGGGGCAGCCCCATCTGCCACCCCCAGTGAGGCTACAGTGAGGGACAGCAGCAGGGGAGGAGGTGCACATGTGATGGAAGCCCCCCACCCGACACCCACCACAGAGAAGGCGAGGGAGCTTCCTGGCCATGAGAGGGCCACTAGGAGCACACGCAGTGACAGTGGTGTAAGGTAGTGTGGTGCTGGGTCCCCTCCCCCAGAGCTCGCTGCTGCCTACAGGGAGAGGGCTGAGGGAAGACCTCCTCTCTAGCCCCAGCCCCGGAGCAGCCTGCCTGCAGCCTAAACTCATTGCTAGCCCTACCCACCCCCGAACCCGCACCCCCAGCCAGAGCTCTCACCCCTTGTGCAACCCAACCATCTGCCCTAGCCCTCCCACACCCCAAACCCCTCATCCCCAGCCCCACTCCACAGACCTCACCCCTGCTCTCCCTCTCATCCCCAAACTCCCTCCAAGAACCTGCACCTCACACCACCTCCTACACCCCCACCCCTACCCCGGAATCTGCACCCAAACTCCATCCCAGAGCCTGCACCCCAGACCTTCTCCCCCACCCAAACTCCCTCCCAGAGCCTTAGGCAAGTGGGGGTGGAGTTTGTAGGAGTGGAGTTTGTGGGGCAGGTTCTGGGCACCACCAACATTTCTACAAATCTGCCACCCCTGCTCATTAGGTCTTGGCATAGATCTGACACCAGGAGAGGGGAGAAGGAAGGGTAGTAGCATCAAAGGGGAGCAGGGGAATAGCCTTCCTTCCCATTCATGGTAAACCCACAGTTATAGACATGCTGGGATAACATACAATTTACTGCAAGGTCAGAGCCATATGCATGTATGTGTGTGTCGGGGGGTGTATACTAGGGTGCAATGCAGTGTCTCTTTCACATGGAATCATCTGAGGGTTTTATTTGCAGGGAGATCCAAGGTAGACGTTCCTCTTAACTCATTATTAAGGCTAATGATCTGGAGTAAGTAATATCACTCTTATACAAAATGTATAAATTACATTTTTGCAGCGTTATTATTGAAAGAATGTGAATCATTAACACCACCAGAAATGACCAATGAAATAAATGTACACATTTATGCTTACGCTAGCAACTCTGAAATTATGACCAAAATTGAACAAATAAAATTTAACATACATCTTTTAGCAGCCACCTGAATTTAAGACAAGATGCATGTGAATGCATTCCTTCAAAATCATTATTTTTATTGTATATTAGGTCTATAGCATTCTAAACTTTCATCCTAAATCAACAAATCCAGTCTTCAAATTCACTTTTATTGCTCTTCTCTGAACTCAGTCCATGTTTCCAAAATATTTCTGACATTAAGTTGCTCAAAGGACCATTAATTTCTCTGCCTTGGGAGATACCAGAGGAATTGGCCATGAAACTATACAAGCTAAAACACATGAAACAAATATTGGAAATCCTATTGCTTCATATTTCATAAAACAACAGTGAACAAGATACAAGAAAATGTCCCAGAGGTAGAAAACTTTTACAGAACCCAGGAAAATGGGTGAGATGGCTCAACAGATTTTTCCATCCTTTGCATCTCTGAATCTTTGATTACAAACTACTGAATCCTTGCTATGGGATACAATGTCTATAGAGAAATGCACCATTGAAGAATATCTGTGTATCCTTGTCTGTCAAAATTTAAACTGAGATTTTCAAAGTTACCTAATGGATTTGAATGATCAATTATTAATAAAATCATGCAAAATGGACTGCCAAACCCCTTTGGCCACTTTGAAAATCTCAACCTGGGGTTACACTGCTGTCACTGATGGCAGAAAATAAAGACAATGGAGTTGTATGAGGTAGACTGTGAAATGATTAGCATGTGTGTCACTGAGGGAGGAATTTGAAGGCAGCTGGGTTGTATAGACATCAGAATGTATGGAATTTAAGACAATGTTTTACTTCAGGTGTAAGTGAGGGTGAAACTGGGCCTGTATTTGAAACTTAGCTAAGAATGCTCTTGCTAAGGCTGATCAATAAGCCATAATAATATACATGCTTTTCTCCTATAGCTGTGTTGCTTCTACAGGGTTAACAGGAAAATAAATAATATAACTCATTTGAGTCAGTAGAGCCAGCAGATATAATTTGGAATATAGGCAGGCAGCCTGTTGAATAAAAAAATATATTTGCTAAATTGTCATCTTTCAAAATAAAACCTCCTCTTAACTATAATAAGAAATGTACATCCACATAGCAAAGCATAAAAAAATGGAGTCCATTGGTAGTTCTTCAGTCCTCCGTATCTTTTCTGCTACATAATACATATAAACAGTTTCTCTCCTTCTTCTTTCTTTCCATGTCCACCTCTCCACAGAGTGTATCCTAGGCAAGAAATGTTCAAACAAACCACCCTGACCGAGTTTCTTCTCCTGGGATTCTCTGACATTTGGGAAGTGCTGATTCTACACTTTGTGGTGTTTCTAGTCATTTACCGGAAGCACTGGTGGGGAATCTTATCCTGGTCATAGCCCTCAACTGCCAGCTTCACACCCTTGTGTGCTTCTTCCTTGGAAACTTGTCCTTCCTAGATGTCTTCTACATCTGTTACTGTCCCTAAATCCATGGTCAATTCTTTAACCAACATCAGATTGATCTTTCTCTGGTTGTCGCCTGAGTTGTTTTTGTTCCCACCTTAGCTTCTGCAGAGATGATTTTTCTAGTGGTCATGGCATATGATTGCTATATTGCTATCTGCCATCCCCTACATTACAGAGTGATCATGAACAAGGCTATGTGTGCCCAGATGGCATCTGGATACTGGATGAGTGGTGTCCTCTACTCGGTGCTGCAAAGTGGTAACACTTTTAGATTATCGCTCTGCCACTCCAAAGTTATTGGGCAGTTCTTCTGAGATATCACACAGCTGCTAAAGAGCTCTTACTACAAAACATCAGCCAATGAAATTTTTGTTATTGTCTGTGTTTAATTTTTTGCTTTACTTTTCATTGTTTCAACCACCATTCTAACAATCCCTTCTGCACAGGGCAAGTACAAAGCCACCTCCACCTAACTGCCTCACCTGATTGTTTTTTTCGTTATTTGAGCACCACAATCTTCACCTACATGAGACCAAAGCCAATGTCCTCACTGTGTAAGGACTTGCTTGTTGCTGTATTTTACTCTGTTGCCACCACTGTAGAATCTGGTGGTTGATAGCCTGAGAAATAAGGAGAGAAAAGGTCCCCTGGGGAAAATGCTACTCCTGTTAGTCTTGATAAAAAATACATCATGAAATCAAGGCCCATGCAGCAGCATGTGCAGTGACAACAAATCCAGGCAAGTCTTCCTCTTACTTTCTACAGCCAGAAGAATGGCAGAGATGCATTAAATTACTTTTTCGGGTAGTGCTAATGTCCCATCGCAGTCTTGGGTACACTTTCATTCTCAAACTCCATCACTTAGAGAATGGGCTTATGCATTCACAGGACATTATCCCTTCAATGTAGACTTGCATATCCCAGAGCTGAGTGTTGTGAACTGCAAGTTTCTTCATGCAATATTAAAGCTTGAATAATAAAGTCATTACCATATTTTACTAATGAAATAACCTATACTAACAAATGTGTCTAGGGCTTTAGTACCCCTAACCAAAATTACTATACCTGCAAAAGTTTCTAATGTAGACCTCCCCTAAGGGTAGTGAGAAATGTAGCCCATAGGATCAGCCTGCTAGCTTGCTATATTATATATCCTTTTTTTCTGTATTAGTTTGATTATATTATTTTGGTTTTAATGTTTGTATTGAATAATTTCAGTAGACATTAATTATATTCGGTTGTAAGACAAGGAACCTACAGGCCTGTGTCCTATATGATTAGCTAAAGCAAGTTAGCATGAGTTTTTGTAACCTTTGGCATAGATAAATGGCCTACGGTTACCCTTTTAGACTTTGGGGAACTGAATGTGTTTACCAAAATTCTGGGTCATACCAGTAACCCCAAGAGACACCACAAGAACATGGAAATAATGGTTCAGGCCAAGGGTAACAGGTTCGAGAATGAGATAATTGGCTTTAATATGCACAGAAATGCTTTGAATATGTATGAATATGCTAGTCTATAGAGTAAGTGTACTCTAAGATTATGTGGGTGAGGAAATAAGATTTGGGCATGGAAAGCTGGACACTGACATGACTATTCAGGATAGTGCCAAGATCCTGTAAGAAGGCAAACCACCATGTGGAGAAAGCTTATTAGTTCCTTTTGTTCTTTTCATTTTAGCTGTTAGCTAAGCATTTAAGTATAACTTAGCTATTCAGCACCTGATCCTTACCACCACCATCTCGGCTTTGAGGAACCTGGACCATTGTACTTATTTGGCATGCCAGAGACAAGGCTGGTCCTTTATCTCCCATCATCAAGTCCACAGGGAAAGGTATGAGTATGGTAGTCAAAATAGCCTTGTAAAGAATGTTACCACGGGTGCCCCTAGAATTGTATTGTTTCTTTTTGGTTCTGTGGTTTGGCGCTTTGATAACTTTTTCCTTTATTTTAATAAAATTCTTTAAAGTCTGTCTTTGTCCTCAGTGTGAGTGTTCTTGCCACACACCCCCAGGGTCATTTCAAAGTATTGAACTCTCTACATTCAATTCTGTAGCTTGATTTTAGGACAAGAATCTGATTATCTTCTAGTCAGATCATTGGCGAGCCTATAATAATTCAGCCCTCTAAAAATCAGGTCAACAGAAATTATTGTTAGCATGAGGCCACATGAGGCCTAATAAAAGAGAGCAATAGTATGTAATCTTGGGTCAGAAGATGTAGCACTATATAACTGTGATAGAGAGTCTAGACTGTAAAGGCTTTGTTTATTTATTTAATTACATAAAGAACCTTCTATCAGCTCAAATGTTTGTGAGAATTTTCAGAACCCCCAAAATGAGTAGCAGGAATGACAAGTATAGGCAAGAGGCAAAGACTTAAGTAAATATGGTCTCGGAAATAGACTCAAACCCAAACCTAAGCAGGCCCTTGGGATAGCAGGATGGTGACAACCTTAATGCTTAATCACACCTTAAGGAGAACCCGCAGCTCCATGGATTCATGAGTATAGATGATGTGAGTTCAGCTGTTATTCTCATCTTGTTTTTCTAGTTCTGTGATTTTGCTTATGTTGATCATGATATTAATAAAACTCATCGTCTCTGTGTGTCTCACAAATCATCTTCTTTATTAATCTCTAAGTAGCCACCAAAGAATGAAACTATTAGTGACAAATTTATTTTGCATCCCAAATTAATTTAAAGGCTACAAGGTGGAAATTAGAGCTGGCTGCAACATGGCATTTACATTCCTTGGAAATTCCGACATTTCAAAATTTTGTTTTCATTCCAAGCCAAAATGAAAACTGAAATGTCAAAATTTCCTGCAGAACAAAAATTCTGAAAAAAATTAGTATGTAGAATGTCTGGATAGAAAAATGATAAGAACACGTCAATGGATAGGAACCACATGCATCATTTCCACATTGCCAGGGCTAGAAATCAGGAGTCCCTGGCTCCCAGTCATGAGCTCAGCCACTGAGCACTAGCCATTCTGCCCTGTATCTCTGTTTTCACATTAGTTTGGTGAAATTTTAGACCACATACACAGCACAAAAAGATTAAGTTTTACCTCTGATCCTCTCCTTTTGAGTTATGCAGGGCTCCAGGCTCATGTGCAGTGCTGGGGAGGAGCTGGTGGTTGTGGTACATGTAGGTATCAATGACATAGGGGAAGGCAGGATAGAGGTCATGGAGGTGAAATGTAGGCTGCTAGGTAAGAGATTAAAGTTCAGGACCTCCATGGTAGCATTCTCTGAAATGCTTCCAGTTCCACACACAGGGTCAGTTAGACAGGGTCTCAAAACATGAGTGAGATGATGGTGTAGAGAGAAGGATTTTAGGTTTATTAGACACATAACTTTAAAAATCTGGTCAAAAGTGACTTTCCATTTCCTTGAGTCTAAATCTCTAGTAATCTAAGATGTCCAGCTGCAAATCTATCCCTGTGTGAAAAAGATCCGGATGCTCCTTGCAGAATTCTGTATGTTTGATTTCTTTCCTCTATCTTGTTACTAAGGGAAATTAGAGTTTCTTGGCAACATCATGGCAGAAGATCTTTGGGGATAATTCCCTCGTGGTCATGAAAATGTATATAAGTAACCATAGTGTGGCACTTTGGGAATCCTGCTTAGATTGTGCCATTCACTGCTATCCAGGTGAATTAGACAGGGATTTTTATTGAGGATAGGTGCGGGGTGGGGCAATTCTCTGTTTCTCGATTCCACTGGCATTTCTAGTAGATTAATTAATGGATCATACTTGAAGCAAATCAAAGCCAGCTGGCCAGATCCTAAGAAGTACAGCAAACGCTGACGTCAGTGGAGTCACACAGATTTATGCAATCTGGGAATCAGGTGCATTGACTTCAAAGGGGCAATGCTGAATTATACCAGTTTAGGGACCTTGTTCAATATGGTTAGTGTGTGTTTGTCTGAGTTTATGTACAGTTCATTTGGTACATGTGTTTGTTTCCTTTACTCTCTCGGTGTGTATGTGTCTAGAACTGTATTTCTCTGAAATTTGTATGGATGTGTTTGTAGTTCTATATGGGTGAGAACATATTTGATCATATTTGTGTGTTTTATTTTGTTTGAGGGTTTGTGTGTGTGATTCTGTTTGCAGTTGTTTGTGTCGTGTTTTTTATGGTCATATACCTGGGTTAACCATTTTTTGCATGTTCTTAAGTGTGTGTCTAACTGCATTTTTCTGCTCATCTGTGTGTGTGTCTCATTGTGATTGACTGTAGGTTTGTGTGCGAGATTGTCTGTTGTGAATGTGTGTTTATCTGTATATGTTTAATTGTTTTGGGGGGGATTTTCCAAAGAAACTAAGTGAGTAAGGAGCACTAGTCACACAGAAACTCCAGAGACATGTATCTCTGTCTTTCTAGGCACTTTTAAAAATCCTACACAAGGTCTGAGGTTGTGTTTGCATATTGTGTCTTTGTGCTCATGTGTTTGTCATAGAATCATAGCTCTGGAAAGGTTCTTGAGAAGTCATCAAATCCAGCCCCCTGTGCTGAGGCAGGAAACCTAGACCATCCCTGACAGATGTTTGTCCACCGTCTTCCTATAAACCTCCAGTGATGGGATTCCACTGTCACTCTTGGAAGCCTTTCCCAGAGCGTAACAGCCCTTATTTCATTATAGAGACAAGGTGGGTGAGGTAATATCTTTTATTGGACCATCTTCTGTTGGTGAGAGAGACAAGCTCTTGAGCTTAGACAGAGCTCTTCTTCAGGTCATTATTTCATTATGTCGTGTTTGTATTTGTATGTTGTGTAATATGTGAAAGATGGTTTCAAAGAGGATGGTGATCAATTGTTCTCCTTGTCCACTAAGGATAGGACAAGGAGGAATCACTGTAGTTTGCATCTGGACAGATTCAGGATAGATATTAGGAAAAACTTTCCAGCTCTAAGAATAGTGAAGCTCTGGAACAGGTTAGTTAGGGAGAATGTGGAATCCCTGTCACTGGAGATTTTTAAGAAAAGGTTGGACAAACACCTGTCAGAACTGATCTAAGTTTGTTTGGTCCTGCCTCAGCACCAGGATCTGGACTAGATGACCTGCTGAGATCTCTTCCAGCCCCACATCTCTGTGATTCGATGTCTACTTATATCTGTAGATTTATTTGTGTCAGACTATTGTGTATGTATCTTGATGACTAAAGCCAGACTTTTCAAAGGGAGCTATGGACCAGTTTTTTAAAGATATTTAGGCACCTCATGGGATTTTCAAAAGATCTAGGTGCCTAACTCCCATTGAAATCATTTGGACCTTAGTGATTTTGGATGCCTCAATTTTCAGTTTTTTAATGTGTGATGCCTTAAAGAGGGCTGATTTTCAGAAATTGATGAAGAATCACGTCCCCTTAAGGTAACTTAAATTGGGCAATTCAGAATCTTTTAGGCAGCTTTGAAAATCTTAGTCATAGGGAGATATTTTTAAAGGCACAAGGGATAGTTAGGCCTCTGGATCCCATTTCAAAGGCAGCTTGTCCTTAAAAATCCTCCTCCTTCCCCAATGTCAACTTCCAGTGCCATATTAAATATTGTATCTGAGCTTCTACTCATCTGGGCAGCCACTGCAAACTCAACATAACTTGACTAAGTATGAGTGTCAGGTCTCGTCTAAATGAACACTTGGTTTGCAGCAAGCTGGGAAGCACTAAGTATCGGACTGGATAATGCTGCCACACACTAATAGCTCCCCAGTGCACTTTGAGCTACCCCCCTTGCAAAGCAGGCTAGATCAAAGCACACTAGGGACTGTGGCAGGGTTCAGATGGACACTTGTTACATGGCAGGCTAGTGTGGGGTAGATTTACACCCGTCACTAAGTGTCCATGCAGATAAGACCTCAGCAGCAGTATGAAAGTCTTTGGGCTTGTGTGCTTTATGGCAGGGTGGGAGAGGAATATCAGTTAGGTGAGGAGGAGAGAGTGGGGGGTGGCCACAGTCAGGAAGGACATAGAAAGAGAGCAAGAGACAGATAGACACCCAAGAAAGAAAGACTAATCTAGCCATGATGATGACGATAGATAAATTAGATAGGAGTGAGTGAGTGATTAGCAGGAGATAAGGGGGACTAGTTGATTCTTCTACAGCTGAAAAGTGTTATTAGGTTTATATGTGTCCTATTTAGTGATGTACCTGGGTATGGGCCCAGATGGGATATAGATGAGGAAATGGTGTGTGCTGGTTGGCTGGGAGGTGGCTTAGAAAATGCATGGAGGTGACAGTGGGAAAGGTTGGTATGAAACACACCAGTGATGGGAGAACTTTGTGGAGCTTTATTAATTTAGTACCAGAGTTGTATAGAGGGGAATTTTCTTATATAGGATTCCTATTGTATTGACCTGACCAGAACTGAAACAGCATTCTCTCCTCACAGCGCTATAGATAGGGTTTATCCTCTCCTCAATCAATGATTAATTTAAGTCTGCAGCCCAAATTTGTATTGAGTAGAAATAGCTAAGCACCCAAGAGCACAGACACGCTCAAACATATACAGACACAGAAACCATACATATACGCTACTGCACTTGCACACGCACAAACAATTAAACACACACACTTTCACTACCACAAATACATACAGAAAAACATACACAGATAACGCACGCATTCATATCATAGAATCATAAAATATCAGGCTTGGAAGGGACTTCACGAGGTCATCTAGTCCAACTCCCTGCTCAAAGCAGGACCAATTCCCAATTAAATCATCCCAGCCACGGCTTTGTCAAGTCTGACTTTAAAAACCTCCAAGGAAGGAGATTCCACAACCTCCCTCGGTAACCCATTCCAATGCTTCACCACCCTCCTAGTGAACAAGTTTTTCCTAATGTCCAACCTAAACCTCATACACATATACATACACACTGAAACACACATGTGCAGATGCTACCAGAATAACACAAAAGCACACACAACTGAACACACAAACACCTAAATACAAATCAGCAAACATTCATAACTGTATACATACACAATTGAACACAGACACTACCACAGTCACATAGAATCACATACACAATCACATACAACAACACCACACACAGCACAACCATATATATATAGATAATTGAAAATAGACACTATGGCAATCATATGCACAATGACCAACATACACAACACACACAATCAAATATACAAAATAAAACTCACAGACACACACACAACCAGATACAGTAACAAACACAATCATTCAGTCAAACAAAAACATACACATGAAGAGACACAGATACACTTTCTTACCTTTATATTGCACAATTTAAGATGAAATTATCCCCTAAAATTTTCTGTCCTAGTTCACAAACAACCTAAATCTGAGATTTCCAAAAGTCACCTAAGAGATTTAGATGCCCAGTTCCCACAAACTGTAATTAGGACTAGACATCCAAATCCTTTAGGTGGCTTTGAAAACCTTAGCTTCATTCCTTACACTTATTCTCTTTAGAGTCATCCCTCTCAGCTCTGAAGAAATGTCAAATGAAACTGCCCCGACTGAATTCATCATCATGGGGTTCTCCAACCTCCAGCAGCTGCAGTTCTTGCTCTTTAGTGTCTTCTTGGTCACCTACCTCTGCACTCTGGTGGGGAACATCTCCATCATTGTGATTGTCTGCACAGATCCCCAGCTCCGCAACCCTATGTACTTCTTCCTGGGAAACCTCTCTTTCCTGGACATCTGCTACACCACCACCAACGTCCCCCAGATGTTGGTGCACCTGTTGGCAGAGAGGAAGAGGATCAGCTATGCAGGATGCATCATGCAGCTCTATTTTTTCCTCTCCTTTGTGGGCACAGAGTGCATCCTCCTGGCTGTGATGGCTTATGACCGCTATGTGGCGATATGCAACCCCTTGCACTACTTGGTTATCATGAGGAAAGCTCTCTGCCTTGAGCTAGCTGGTGCCTGCTGGGCCAGCGGCTTCCTCAACTCTGTGGTGCACACATTTTTCACCTTCCGGCTGCCTTTCTGTGGGGCCAACCAGCTCAACTACTTCTTCTGTGACATCCCACCCCTCCTCAAACTCTCCTGTGGGGACACCTCCCTCAATGAGATTATCCTGCTCACCATCGGGGTCTTCATTGGGTGGACCCCATTCCTGTGCATAGTCCTGTCTTATGTCTACATCATCTCCACCATCCTGAAGATACGCTCCACAGAAGGAAGACTCAAAGCTTTCTCCACTTGCGTGTCCCACCTGACCATCGTCCTGCTGTACTATGGAAGCTCCATCTTCACTTACGTCCGGCCCATCTCCAGCTACTCGCTGGACAATGACAGACTGATCTCGGTGCTTTACAGCATAGTAACCCCCATGATGAATCCACTGATCTACACCCTGAGGAACAAGGATGTGAAGGGGGCTCTGAGAAAAGTTTTCATGGGGAAATTGTGTTTGCAATGAAAGGGGCAAATTTCCTCTCCAGGAGGCTTCTCAATATTATCTGAGGGCTAAAGTTCTCTCCTTTGTGTTTTCCCATCTATGTTCAGTAGAATTGGTGAAAACATGAAAAAAAAATAAAATTTACAACAATATACCATAAAAATCTAGACATTGTTTTCAGTTTGAACATTGAAATGGTCCTATTTGTCTTTTTTGATTAAACATTGTACTGAATTGCTAACGATAAGGTTTTTTTAACAATATTTAAGTGAAATTGTATTCAAAATAATTCTCAAAATGGTTAGCACAATTTTTCATTTACTGAAACTCAGGTTAAAAAACAAACAAACAATTTCAAGAAAATGTTTATATCATAAAACTAATTGCAAAAAAAAACCTACAAAATTAAAATGTCCATAACTTTTTACACACTCACACCACACATTTATGAAAGACCATTTTTTAAGATTTTTTTTCTGTTTCAAAATGTTTGGTCTCCTCCAATAATAACAAAACAAAAAATAAAATAAAACAAAACAAAATCAATAAAAAACAACTCATCAGCTCATCTCACACAACAGAGAACAAAAAAGACACAGAGAATTGAAAAGGAAAAAAAAAGCTTTATTTACAAATCCCTGTATGCACGGGGAGACTTTGGCAAACCAGTAATATGCGTGAAACCACTGTGGCTTATTATTAAAGACACCCTAGTCAGCAAGCTGTTAAAAGCAAGTCTCAGCTTGACCAAGGCAGGAGGGGAAGGGGTTTTAGGGTGCCACCGAAAGGGCAGCTTGACCCCACGTTCTTCCTGATAAGAATTGTGTTAAAGTTGCTGATACATGCCTTTGAAAAGAGCAGGATGTACCCTCAGGAATGTTTATTGGGGTCTCAAGGCTGCAGGCTCTGGAAAGACCCACACCTGGTTAATCAATAATCAAAAGGAACCTCTTGCTCGATCATTAAAACTGCTTACTTAACAAGGTTTCTTTAATTCCTAATGTATAAATAAGGGGGAAAAGCTTGAGACTGGTCTCTCCCTCTGGATGCATCTTGTGTTCCCCATCGGCAGACGGGCTGCCACTGTGCCACTCGAGAGCTACACTCAGTTTTGTTAATTATTAAGGGTTGGGGGTGTTTTACTAATCTTGTTGCGGATGTATGTAAGTGCTTGAGACTAATAAAGTTTAGCTTTAAGTAAAAGCACTCTTGTGTTGTCCTGTTTGTGCCAGCCATCTATAGATCAGAAGGCTGTGTCTCTCCTGATTTATTTCCTGATACCTCCTTGCACAGAGTAAAGTTACCAAGAGCTTTGGGTTGAAAGAACCCAAGGTAACATGTAAATTGATCAGTAAATGAAATGGCAAAGAACAGTAACAAATGGCAAAGAGGGGTTTATACTGGTTGTAAGATGGCACCATTGATAAGGAGGCACAATGTATAATGGATGCTGGTGGTTGTAGGCCTTGCTGGAGTCCTATGCATGAGAACCAGTATGAATCAAAGGCTGGGAACCAGAGTAGGCCTGGCTTTGGCAAAATAGCAATGCACACAGATGACAGCTAACCAGGTAAGCCCATTCCTGATCAGAGAGGATGGTACAAAAATACAGAGATCTCTCAAGTAACTATGTAAAGACATTTTTTAGAAATGGTACAAGAACACACCAACCACTCATTAGAAAAAGAGGGAATGACAGGATAATGGGTGAGGATATTTTGTTTGAACTAGCAAGTACAAGGACAAGGGTGGTAACTAACATCTGGAGTGTAAAACATAACTTGTTTGTACTGATGTATAAAAGGAGATGTTCCAGGAGGGGCATCTTTGAGTTGGCCTAGGGGACAGGACCATGGTGTCCTGACTGAGCCAGTACCATTGTCACAGGCATATATGTGCTAGTGAATTAGTAACCATTGAGCCAGGGCGCTAGTGCTGGGCTTTGTCAACAATAAACCTGGTTGAGGGCCTTCACCACCCAACTGGACCTGAGGTCTTTCATTATGAGTAATTGAGGTCTCCTGAACAGGCAGTCTGTGTCCTCTGCTTGTGCAGCTGACACCGGAGCTCCAAGAACAGCAGCACTGAGCAGCTGGAACAGCTAAGCAGCCTTAACAACTCTCCGCAGCACTAACAAGAGAAAGAGGTGTCTAGCCTGCACAATGGGCAATGGGGCAGCAGAGGGTGGGGGTGGGGAAGGGGCGGCTATTCTATGTAATGGGCACTGGGGGTAGCAGAGGGTGAGGGTGGGACATCAAGGGAATTTCAGCCATACTTTTTGTTAGTTTAGCACCACCTTCATCTTCAGTAGTCGTAGGAAAAGTTGTAGTAGTCACTGTATCAGAAATTACAACAGTGGTTGCAGTATTAGGATGATGATTAGTTCCTGTAGGCCAGGACCCTATCTCAAAGGGACATTCCCTGCCCTGCAGAGTGTCCAATCTAATGGTATGACTACACCCATTGGAAACCCAGGTCTGTGGGACCCAGGCTTGTGGACTCAGCTCTTCCAAGCCTGCTTCAGGACCCACACTGCATTGTAAGCCTGGGTTTGCAATTGTTGGAACCAGGTTTCACAGTCATGATAACGTGTCCATACCGCACCATGCAGACCTCCTGACTCAGGACTGAGGCTTGAGCTGCATGAACACTGAAAAATGACAGGACTTGGACTTGCATCTCAGTGCGGCTAAGGCTCTGATCCACCTTCCTGTAGCACTTCCAGGAGCTGGGTCTGGGCTGGGCTGAAACCTGAATCTGAGCCCAGGTTTATAGTGTGGTGTAGACATATCTTAAGACTAGGCTTAGAACGATTAGAATTTCATTGGTAAATGTCAGTAAACATTGATTTCACTGAACACATACAAATCAAACAAAAAATATTTCCATTGATGATAATCAAAATTTACAGCTAAGCAAAGGAGGAAAAATGCAGCTTGAGAATTTCTTAGAGTTTATTGTAAAGTTATTTACTTTGTATATTTTGACCTCTAATATAGACAATGTTTGTTTCAATGGTGATAAAATTTTAGCTTTTTGAAGCTCAACATCTACTGTCGTTAAATAATTATTGTCTTATGCTCCCATAATTTTACTCAATATCACATAAATTTAAAAATCTAACTTATTTTAATCAATCACTGATCATAGCCATCAAAATTATTAAAAAAAAATAGAATTCTGCCTAGCTTATTATTAGACATGTGAAACAACGAGACAATTCTGATCAACATGAGAAAGAGCTGCCACAGCAAACCAGTTGTCTAACCATTGTCAAGTGCTTTTTTAAGTGTCATGGCAGGGAGCATGTAAGGAAGGGATCTGAGGGAGGACAATGGCTTTGTGGGTGGGGGACTCCTCCCTTCGTTGAAGGGTTGCTTGGGAGAAAACATGAAGGTGCATGTTGGAACATGTTAGAAATGAGTAATCAGGACTGGCATGATTTGTGGAATGAAGGCGGGGTCCATGTCTCTCACTATATGATTAGAGAGAGAGTTGTGATTTTTTTTGTGTTGTGTCTTTTGTTCTTTATACAGGTGTAATATAAAAGGACCAAACAGGCATGGTGAACTCCAAATAGCCATGTCTACTAATTATAAACACCATGCAAGACCTAGTTACATGCACATGATTCTGTTCCAGCTGGATTCTAGTGACTTCCGAAACAGAGAACAAAGTGAGCACCACTAGTGTGCCCACAAACTATTTAAAGCGATGCTACCCAAGTCCAATACGCTACTAAAAATAGCTGTGCATCTGTTCCTGCTTAGGCTCTGAAACCCATCCCCCTTCCTGGGTGTTAGAGTCTGAGCTCCAGCCCAGGAGGAAATGGCTACGTGGCTATATTTAGCACCATAGCACAAGCCCCGGAAGCCTGAGTCTGTAGACGTAGGCTCTGAGACTCACGGCTGCATTTTGTTTTGTTTTGTTTTTGCCATGCAGATGTACCCATAGGGTCTTGATCCTGTTCCCATTGAAATCAGAGGCAAAAGTCCCATTGTTTCCATGGAAGCAAAGTAGGACAGGGTAACATTTATCAAGTGCCTAAGTGCATTGGAAGTATAAGCCCCATTGTCTTTCAATAAAACTTATCCTCCTAGCTCATTTCGGTGCTTTTGAAAATCTCACCTGTGATAGCATATAGATTCTAATAATTATGGCTGATTTCACTGAGATTCATGTGCCTAACTCCCTCAGGTTCATTTCCAGATCCTATCCTACAGAGGATTAAAAATGGGTAGCCACAGTGTGGCATAACACAACAGTAAAGAAGTAGCTAAGTTACCACTATTGCCAATCACAAGTCTTTACAATTCATGGATCAGGCTCCAAAAGAATCATGAGCTTTGCTTAAAATTCATGAGATTTTGGAAAGAATAATAATATTTTTAGATTTCTTCTTGTTTGCCTTCTGATTTTTTTTAACAGTTAGGTTGCTTTTATTCTAACAACATCTGTGGGGTAGAGAAGGACAATTATCCCCATGTTTCAGATGAGGAACTGAGACATAGAAAGGCAGATTTTAAAAGTTATTTACTTTCAATGGGAGTTAGGCACCTAAGCTGCACAGACACCTTTGTAAATTTCACTAGGCACTGCTCTGCATCGTTAGGAACCTAAATACCTTTGTAAATCTGGCCACAGAGATTAAGAGTAAGAAGAGTAAAAATACCTAAAGATGTAGATAGGCACCTAATCAGATTTTCAAAAGTATCTAGGCACATAACGCCCATTTTAAATCAATAGATTTTTCAAAAGTACTTAGTCACCTTCCATTGATTTCTTGGGCTCTTCTGAAAACCTGATCAGGTGACTATTTACTTCTTTAGGTGCCTAAATAACTTTTAAAATCTCACTGTAGGTGACTTGGATAAAAACTCTGTGCCAGAGCAGAGAACTGATCCTGGGTCTCCCAAGTCACTGTTCTAACCACTGGATTATCCCATCACCCAGTGAGGTTGGTGATGATGATGGAAGTTGGAGAAGCAGGAGGAAGACATAATCCTGGAAACTGACCAACGAGGGCTGTTTGCTGTGTTGTTGTACCCATGTCAGTCACAGGATATTAGAGAGACAAGGTGGGTGGGATAATATCTTTAATGGACCAACTTCAATGATTTGCCATATCTGAGAATCTAGCGTATTGTCTTCCCCTGTGTTGCCAGTGTTACCGTTAACAGAACTCCAGTAAACTGCAGACCATTGTACCCTGGCCAATTATTGTAACTCTAGAATTTATTTATTTTCACAGGTTCTTCCTTAGGTGGCTACACAGATAACTGTTGTTGAGTATGGTACTGATAAGACCCACAGATAGAGATAAGAGATTTACTCAACAGCCAGGTTAATGTAATCAGACAATAAAAACATACAAATAGCGAAATGACCATCAGGATTGGTGGCATACTCCTAACACTCAAGGAAAACAAAGATAGAAGAAATCAGTCAGTGGAGCACATCAGAAGGAAGGTCCTGGTTCAGTCTACGCTGTCTCGGGAAGCTGGCACACCCAAGTTCCAGAACAAATATTCAGATCTTCTATACACTTATCTTATTTCATCCACACATATCTGTGGCCATATTTGACTCTTTCCATGACCACACTAAAGTCTGGACCTGCCCTCTCTCCATGTGTGGTATTCCAGGTGACCATAATTATACTTCTGATGGCAATATAAGCTACTTGTGTCAATTAGTTGCTGAGAACAGCAATACCTAATTACCTTCTCAAATCAGGGTCTAGATGACTAAATACCTTTATAAATCTGGGCCCTAACATGATTAGGGACTTTTTAAAATCCTGCTAGATTTATGCAATGAAATAGTCTCCACTTCTGCTGGTGGCCGTTTAGAGCTTTACCATTTCCCATCCCTTTGTGGTGTTTATTGTTTGGTCTCATCTCTATTACATTTTTCCCACTGGGGAGTTTACAGAGTTCTGACGTCTTATCCATAACATTAAAAGAAAGCTAAGAGAGAAACAGAAAATGGGAGAATGGATGATAATAATAAGACCTTGCTCTTATGCAGCATTTTTCACTGACCTTCTCCGTCAGTATCATTATTCCCATTTTAAAGGTGAGGAAACAGAGGCACAGGGTCATCCACCAGTAGAGCCAGGAATAGAACTCAAGTTTGCTGATTCCCATACCAGTGTTCTGGCTACTAGGCCATGCTGCCAGCCTGGCAAAATAAAATGTCCTCAGAAAGGGCTTTCTTCTGAAGGAGAATCTTCCTTAAAACTCTTCCAAGAGCTATTTTTATCTCCTGGTTTCTCAAACTATAGATGATGGGATTAATCAATGGGGGCACCACAGAATAAAACACAGCCACCAGGTACTGTTCGAATGCAGAGGCAGAAGTTGGCATCATGTATGAAAAGATGCCGGTACCAAGGAATAACAGGACAACTGTGAGGTGAGGCAGGCAGGTGGAGAAAGCTTTGTGACACCCCTCCACTGAAGGGATTTTTAGCACAGCAGAGAAAATGTGAATATAAGACATGGTTATGAAAGCAAAGCAGCATAAAGCTACACATACACCAAATGCAATCAGGACAGTCTCACCGACGTTAGGATGGGAGCAAGACAGTTTCAGTAATGGGAGAATATCGCAAAAGAACTGGTTGATAAGGGACCCACAGAAGGGTAGTGAAAATGTGCTAGCAGTGTTCAAAGCAGAATAGATACCACCACCCAGCCATGATCCACATGCTAGCTTGCGGCATGCTGTCTTGTTCACAATTACTGTATAATTCAGAGGGTTGCAGATGGCAATGTAAAGGTCATAAGCCATAATGGTGAGGAACAAAAGCTCTCTCTCTATGAATGAAAGAAATAAAAACAATTGAGCTACACATCCTTGGAAAGAAATAGTCCAGCTGTTCATGAGGGAGTTGATGAAGGACTTGGGGATGGTGACTGAAATGAAGCAAATATCCAAGAAGGATAGGCTTTTCAGGAAGAAGTATATTGGAGTGTGCAGGTGGTGGTGAAGACTTATGGTTGTGGTGATGAGAAGATTCCCCATGAGAGCAGCTAGGTAAATAGCCAGAAAGACCACAAAGTGTAAAATCTGCAGTTTCTGATTCCTGGAGACTCCCATGAGAAAGAATTCACTCACAGTAGTTTGATTGTCCATGTCCTTCCTGGAGCCAGTCTGAAGAGAGAGGGAGAAAGAAAACTTTCAAAAAGATTAAAAACTGACTTCATGGAATCTGTTTGCTTAACTTTATAATATCTTTACACCTCACACATCATTTTGATAAGCGATGAAGATATGATTACAGACAGACAGACAGAGACTAGGTAGGTGAGGTAATATCTTTTGATGGACCAATTTGTGTTGGTGGAAGCCACAAGCTTTCAAGCTTCACAGAGTTCTTCTTCGGGTGTGGGGAAGGAAAGAGTGTCTGGGGTAAATACAAGTTGAGACAGATTGTTAAGCATAAGGGGTAAACACATGTTTTGGGAAACCACTTAAAATGAAGTGAACAATTGAGGGTTAGGCTGTCATGGCCTTCAAACAACCCCTCCTCAACCTCATCAAGCTCATCATAGAAAGCAAGTTCGCCACAGACCAGGACACACCAACTTAAAGCAGCACCAGACCCTGCCAGAATAACAGATGCAAAACCTGAAAACTTATCCCCACTGCTACGATGATCAATATTCCCCACAACACACCTTTCAAGATTCATGGGTGCTATACACACCTATCACAACATATGGTGTACCTCATCCAGTGCATCAAATGTCCAAACAACAACTATGTGGGTGAACCAAACAATTACAATGCTCTTGATTGAACTGACACAGAAAAATGATAAAGGATAAAACCCATGAATGAACACTTTTCACAAAACAATCACTCCATTTCCGAGCTGTCTGTCCTCACCCTCAAAGAAAACCCTGCATGACACCTTAAAAAGGAGAGCCTGGGAACTTAAATGGATAACTCTGCTGGACACAAAAAAAAATGGACACCACAGAAACAGTGGTTTTATGGCTTATTACAACAGTTTGTAACACATCCTACTGCCTACTAATCCTTAACTGCCAACTCAATTTTAAATGGTCTCCTATAACATGTGTGAATTCCTTACACTTAAAAATCTGTCCTAACTTGTATTTAGCTCAGACACTCTGCTTTTCTTCCCCACACCTGAAGAAGAGCTCTGTGAAGCTCGAAAACTTGTACTTGCCATCAACACAAGTTGGTCCAATAAAAGATATTGCCTCACCCAACTCATCGCTCTCGTATCTTGGGACCAACATTACTGTAACGAGTCTGAAAACAGATAGAGACAGACAGAGCGTGGAATAGAACTCACTCCCACATGCCATAATAGTAACTAGTGTCCTTATTATATTCACCTAAAATGCAAATTTGACCTAATTAAAGAGCAATATTGACTAGATGATCCAGTCATGTAAGGTGCTAACTAGTGCTGCTTGGAAAAAAAAGGACACATTTGGACAACATTTCGGGGAGGGGGGATGTTTCCTCTTGTTCACTAAAAAATGTTTTGATGCAACTTTTTTCAACCAGCTCTGGTGCTCAGCCTTTCCTAAAAGGTGATGAGCTTGGAATCTGTCTATCTAATTGTATAATTTCATTAAATCACTAGGTATTATGGTGATGCTCTGCATAGTATTAAAGCCTAGAGATGTACTCAAAGCCACAAAAAAATATTTAGATATCCAAATACCATTAATTTTAATTGGGAATTAGACATCCAAATACTTTGGGGAGATTTGAAAACCGCAGCCAGAAAGGGGAAGAGACACACAGAGAGAGAAAATAGAGGGAATGATAGAGAGAGAGAAGCAGAAAACAGACAGACAGTGATAGGAATATAGGGACAGAGGAACTGCCATACTGGATCAGACCAGTAATCAATGTAACCCAGCATCCTTTCTCCAGCAGCGGCCAGTAACAACTGCTTCTGAGGAAGGAGCAAGATAGAGAGACCATCACATGCATTTAGACAATTATCTAGACAAGTAGATAGATAGATAAGCTCTTTATTAATGCAGTGATTGTTCAAAAAATATGCCAAATCAGATTAATTAGCAGCAGCATCTAGACAATTAACAAGAGTAACAGAAGGAGTTCTAACAGGAATTAGAACTGTACAGAAATAAGATAAAGTCATTGGACAGAATGAGAAAAATCACAAGTTCAAAAAGAGAATGGGAATTCACTCATTCCATATTTATGTGACTGTAAATGAAGTGAATTTCTGAGAGTTGATGCACACTTTTGTTCCACAAGAGGTGAGACTAGATGATTACGATGGTCCCTTCTGACCCTGGAATCTATGAATCGATAAACCTCAAAATCTTACTGGCCCACAGAGACCCCTTCTTGCTCACTCAGATACAAACAGATACACCCCTATGTAAGTCACTGACATGTCACACACCCACATCTCACACATCCACACAAACCCCATCCATTCTCCACCTTTATGGTGTTATGTAAAGAAGCTGATGGCAGCCAATCTGAAAATCAGAAAGATGTGCTTGTGTGTCTTTCACTGAGTGGCTGTGGGAACAAACACATAAGTTATTCAGCTATAGAGTCCATGAAGCATACCTGGGATGGAAGATGCATAATCTCCCTGATTCTTCACTGGTGCAGACTGCCTAGGTTGCTAAAAGGAGACCTATTAATACAATGTGTGCTTTAAAGGGCCTTTGGGGAAAGGTCACTGAGGTCCCATCATGGGAAGTATGCTGCTTACAGAAGGCAAAATCAGAGCTCTGTTTATTTTTCATATTATCATAACTAGGCACAGAAATGACAATGAGAGAAACATCAGGCCAAACTAACTCCTGGAAGACATACACTGATTTCAGCGGTTTCAGAGTGGTAGCTGTGTTAGTCTGTATCAGCAAAAATGAGGAATCCTTGTGGCACCTTAGAGACTTAGGGTATGGCTAGACTTGCAACTTCAAAGTGCTGCCACGGGAGCGCTCCTGCGGCAGCGCTTTGAAGTGCGAGTGTGGTCGCCACGCCAGCGCTGGGTGAGAGCTCTCCCAGTGCTGCAGGTACTCCACCTCCCCGTGGGGATTAGCTTACAGTGCTGGGAGCCGCGCTCCCAGCGCTGGGACACTGTTTACACTGGTGCTTTGCAGCGCTGTAACTTGCTGCGCTCAGGGAGGTGTTTTTTCACACCCCTGAGTGAGAAAGTTGCAGCGCTGTAAAGCGCCAGTGTAGCCAAGGCCTAACAAATTTATTTGGGCATAAGCTTTCGTGGGCTAGAACCCACTTCATTAGATGCATGCAGTGAAAAATACAGTAAGCAGTATATATATTGCAACACATGAAAAGATGGGAGTTGCCTTACCAACTGGAGGTTCAGTGCTAATGAGGTCAATTCAATTAAAGTGGAAGTGGCTTATTCTGAAGAGTTGACAAGAAGGGGTGAATATTAAGAGAGGGAAAATTACTTTTGTAGTCCTAACAAAGCCAATGCTATCAAGGTGGATGTCGTCCATTTCCAAAACATTTTCTTGCCAACTGTCCTTAGTGCTGTTAGTCTCTAAGGTGCCTGTGGTGCGGCTTTGGGTATGTCTACATCTACAATTTTGCAGCGCTGGTTGTTACAGCTGTATTAGTACAGCTGTATAGGGCCAGCGCTGCAGAGTGGCCACACTTACAGCAACCAGCGCTGCAAGTGGTGTTAGATGTGGCCACGCTGCAGCGCTGTTGCACACCGCGGGGAAGGAGACCTGCTTGGAGGGGGGGTCGGGGAATGCCAGAGCACACCACGGGGAAGGAGACCTGCTTGGAGGGGGGGGGTCGGGGAACGCCAGAGCACACCGCGGGGAAGGAGACCTGCTTGGAGGGGGGGTCGGGGAACGCCAGAGCACACCGCGGGGAAGGAGACCTGCTTGGAGGGGGGGTCGGGGAACGCCAGAGCAAACTGCAGGGAAGGAGACCTGCTTCGAGGGGGGGTCGGGGAATGCCAGAGCACACAGCGGGGATACCTGCTTATTCCACGGAGGTCAACAAAAACGCTGGTGAGTGTCTACACCTGATGACCAGCGTTGGTGATCCAGCTCTGGATCCTCTACACTTGAGGCACGACCGGGTGTACGGCCAGCGCTGCAAACAGGGAGTTGCAGCGCTGGTAATGCCCTGCAGGTGTGTACACATCCTAAGTTGCAGCACTGTAACCCCCTCACCAGTGCTGCAACTTTGCAGTGTAGACAAGGCCTGTGTAGTGTACACTGTCCCTCAGTGGGGCCGTGGGGTATACCACCGCCTCGCTCTAGTTTGCAGGCCATCGACCCTGTGGTCGTGGGGAGTAACGTACACTTGGTTAGGGGCTCAGGCCCTTGGAGCGGGGGCTGAGTCAATAGTCAAATGGTGGCCCAGGCCCTAGGTCTGAGCGGGGCAGCAAGCAAATAGTCAGGGACTCAGGCCCTTAAGCAGAGGCTGGGTCAGTAGTTCAAATAGCAGTCCAGGCCCTAGGTCAGGGCGGGGCAGCAAACAAACAGTCAGAGACTCAGGCCCTTGGGCAGGGGCCGAGTCAATAGTTCAATAGCAGCCCAGGTCCTAGGTCAGGGTGGTGCAGCAAGCAAATAGTCAAGGACTCAGGCCTTTAAACAGGGGCTGAGTCAATAGTTCACATAGCAGGAGGTCCTAGCCTCTCCAGGCCAGGGAAAAGGGGGAGTCTGCCACTCAAGGAGTAGGTGACAGGCGGGATGCAAGCCCTCCCTCTCCACTGCGTCCCAGCTCGGGGCCCTAGCAGTGGCATAAACTCGCTGCTGTCAGTGGGGATCCTGGCCGCAACACATTGACATAGACTCTGGCAGTGCTGCAGCCAGACTGGGGTCGGCTGCCCCCAGGCTACTTCCACGTTCCCCCTCATAGGGTACCTGAGTCATGGTAGCGTCACTGGCCGTCTCAAACACCCTCAGTTCCTCTGGGTAAGTAGCGGATGGTAGGCTCAGCTGCTTCTCGGGGAAGCTGGCGAGAGGCAGGCTCGGCTCCTCCTCGGGGTAACGAGCAAGGGGTAGGCTCAGCCAGTCCTCCTTGGAGTAGCGAACAGGGGTAAGCTCAGCCAGTCCTCCCCGGGGTAACGTGCAAGGGGTAGGCGCAGGACCCAGTGACTCCGCCCATGTGGGTGTTAGGGGAGGTCCATCCCTAGGCGGGGCTGTGGGGTATCCCACCGCCTCGCTACAGTGCCAGAAGGACACCTCATTGTTTTTGCTGATTTCAGTGGCTTACTCCTGAATGATGCCACTGTGAAACAGATTATATGTGTTTGAATGAACAGATAGGAAGTTTGAAGTGAATATTGTCTAGGAGTGTTTTGCATGTGGGAGAGGTAGAAAGCTCAAGGTCAAAAAGAGGTGGGTAGACAAGAGAAATTTAGTACTAATTATCAATAGCAGATCTGTTATGTTAATGGGTGAGTGAGAAGAGAATCATCCCTTGGAAACAGTGACCATAATGTAATTAAATTTCATATCCTTGTAGGGGGAAAACGCCAACGAATTCCACCACAGTAGAATTAACTTCAAAAAGGGCAACTAAACACAAAAAAAATGATGAATCTAGTTAAATGGAAATTAAAAGGAACAGTCACAAGGGTAAAATCGCTGCAAAATGAATGGAGATTAGTCAAAAACATAACAGAGGCTCAAACTAAATGTATACACACACACAAAACCAACACCATGGCTAAAACAGCAGAGTAAAACAAGTGATTAGAGGCAAAAAGGAATCCTTTAAAAATTGGAAGTCAAAACTTACTGAGGAAGATAGAAAGGAGCAAAAACTCTGGCAAGTCATGTGTAAAAGTATATTAAAGCAAGCCAAGAAAAAATATGAAGGGCAACTAGCTAAAGACACAAAAACTAACAGCATTTTTTTAAGTACAACAGAAACAAGAAGCCTGCCAAACAACGATTGGGGCAATCAACATGATAAAGGAGCATTGAAGGAAGACAAGAGAATTACAGAGAAGCTAAATGAATTCTTTACATCTGTCTTCACTGCAGAGGATATGAGGGAGATTCCTACACTTGAGCCATTCATTTTTATGACAAATCTGAGGAACTGTTCCAGATTGAGGTGTTAAGAGAGGAGGTTTTGGATCAAATCAAAACATTAACTGGAGAGGACGGTATTCATCCAAGAGTTCTGAAGGAACTCAGATATGAAATTCAGAATTTCTATGGTATGTAACCTATCCCTTAAATCAGCCTCTGTACCAGATGACTGGAGGGTAGCAAATGTAATGCCAAATTTTATAAAAGTCTCCAGCGGAGATTCTGGCAATTACAGGCAGTAAGTCTAATGTCAGTACCAGGCAAAATTGGTTGAAACTATAGAAAAAAACAGAAATATCAGATGTAAGCAATGTTGTTGTAGCCATGTCGGTCCCAGGATATTAGAGGAAAAAAGGTGGGTTAGGTTATATCTTTTATTGGACCAACATCTCACACACACATTATAGAATCATCAGACACATAGATGAACACAATATGTTGGGGAAGCCAACATGGCTTTTGTAAAGGGAAATCATGCCTCACTAACCAATTAGAATTCTCTGAGGGGTCAACAAGCATGTGAACAAGGGTGATCCAGTGGACACAGTGTACTTCGACTGCCAGAAAAACTTTGGCAAGGTTCCTCAGCCAAGGCTCTTAAGCAAAGTAAGCATTCATGAGATAAGAGGGAAGATCCTCTCATGGATCAGTAACTGGTTAAAAGACAGGAAAAAAAGAGAAGGAATAAATGGTCAATTTTCACAGTAGAGAGCGGTAGATAGCGGGGTCCCCGGGGATCTGTACTGGAACCAGCACTGTTCAATATATTCATAAATTATCTAAAAAGAGTGGCAAGCAGTGAGGAGGCAAAGATTACAGACAATACAAAATTATGCAAGATAGTTAAGTCCAAAGCTGGCTGTAAAGACTTACAAAGGGATCTCAAAAAACTGGGTGAATGGTAAATACAATGGCAGATGAAATTCGATGTTGATAAGTGGAAAGTAATACACACTGAAAAAAATAATCCCAGCTGTACATAAAACATGGTGGAGTCTAAATTAGCTGTTACCACTTCAAAAAGAGATCTTGGAGTCATTGAGAATAAATTTCTGAAAACATCTGCTCAATGTGCAGCGGCAGTCAAAAAAGCTAACAGAATGTTGGGAATCATTAAGAAAGGGACAGATAATAAAACAGAAAATATCATAAAGCCAGTATATAAATCCATGGTATGCCCAAACCTTGAACACTATGTGCAGTTTGTGTTGCCTCATCTGAAATATATATAATAGGAAAGTGTGCAGAGAAGAGCAACAAAAATGATTAGGGAACAGCTTCCATATGAGAAGTGATTAAAAAGACTCAGGTTGTTCAGCTTAGAAAAGAGATGACTAAGTGGGGATATGATAGAGGTCTATAAAATCATGAATGATACAGAGAAAGTGAATAGGGAAGTGTTATTTACCCCTTCACATAATAAAGAACCAGGGGTCACACAATGAAATTAATAGGCAGCAGGTTTAAAACAAACATAAGGAAGTATTTCACACAACCCCACAGTCAACCTGTGGAACTCATTGCTAGCGGATGTTGTGAAGACCAAAATATAACTGGATTCAAAAAGTAATTAGGTAAGGACATAGAGGGTAGGTCTATCAATGGCTATTAACAAAGATGGTCAGGGACACAACCCCCTGCCCTGTGTGTCCCTAAACCTCTGACTGCCAGAATCTGAGAGTGGATCACTCAATGATTGTCCTCTTCTGTTCATTCCCTCTGAGCACCTGACATTGGCCACTTTTGGAAGACAGGATATTGGTCTAGATGGACCATTGGTCTGACCCAGTATGGTCATTCTTAATGACTCTAGAGGAGTTATGCCTAACTTACAATCAGCTGAGTGAGAGGAGAATCATCCCCAGTGATGCCAATGAAATTATTCCTGATTTACCCTGCGGTGAATGAGAGGAGAATCATACCCATTGACTTCAGTGGAGTTACTCTTAATTTACAAAGGTGTGAGTGAGCACAGAACCAGGCCATATCTATCAAGCGTTGAACAAAGGGTAAAGTTATGGATTTCTTTCTCCACACATGCCCCATGATTCACTACAGCAGCTCAGCCACAGGGAGAGACCACTGTGCACCATGGGAGATGTAGTCTGTCCAGAGAGGAAGGCCCATGGAGCTGTGTACGCGAGACTCGCCAGGGCTCAACCCTCCCGGATGAGGAGGGGGGCCACACCGGCCTCAACTCGTCATCTGTGGGTCTGGGTCTCGGGACTGTCACCCACCGCGTGGATAGTCGGTCCCTAAGGATAGGACCGGGCAGTGGTACAGTCAACGGGGGCCCGACCCTGGATTTGAGTGGGCACCAACACGCAGATAATTAGGAGCTCAGGCCGCCTGCTGCAAGGCTGAGCAACAATACACAGTTATCCCAGCTCCGGCCCTTTGGTTCAGGGCAGGCTGGCAGGAGTGCGGGTGGCTCGGGCCCTTTGCGACAGGGCCGAGCAGTGGCACAGGCAAAGGGGCCCAGCCCTTGGTTCGGGCAGGGCATCAGTTACACAGTTATAGCAGCTCTGGCCCTTTGGAGCGGGCCAGAGCAGTGGCAAAGTCAGTGGGGGCCTAGCTCTTGGTTCGGGCGGGCACCAAACACAGTTATAACAGCTCTGGCCCTTTGGAGCAGGGCAGAGCAGTGGCAAAGTCAGAGGGGGCCCAGCCCTTGGTTCAGGCGGGGCACCAAACACAGTTATAGAGGCTCAGATCCTCTTGCGTCAGGGTTAGGCAAACACACAGTAGGCCTAATGGCCTCCTCAGGCCAGGGGGAGGGGATTCTGCCACCCGGCTATGGGTGGCAGGGGGAACGCAGGCCCACCCACTCCACTGCGTTCCAGCCCGGGGCCCTAGTAGTGGTGATCACCGCTGCAGGTGGTCAGTAGGGATCCTGACCGCAACTCACTGCCATGGGTATCGGGAGGTCTGCAGCCTGACTCGGGTCGGCTGCTCCCGGGCTACTTCCAGTATCCCCCTCCGAGCCTACCTGGTTGGTGGGATCAGCTTCAGGGATGTCCCGCCACATCAGTTCCTCCCAGCCAGGGCTGGGTGGCAGGTCCGGCAGCTCTTCTGGGAAGTCCGGCCAGGGCTGTTCTGGGGGTCCTCGGGGCCGCAACAAGGGCGGGGCAGCTCCGGCCACTCCTCATCATAGTGGGCGCTGGGCAGCTCCGGCCACTCCTCGTCGTAGTGGGCGCGGGGCAGCTCCGGCAGCTCCTCGCCGTAGCGGGCACGGGGTGGCTCCGGCCACTCCTCATCGTAGTGGGCACGGGGCAGCTCCGGCAGCTCCTCATCGTAGCGGGCGCGGGGTGGCTCCGGCCACTCCTCATCGTAGTGGGCATGGGGCAGCTCCGGCAGCTCCTCGTCGTAGCGGGCATGGGGTGGCTCCGGCCACTCCTCATCGTAGTGGGCACGGGGCAGCTCCGGCAGCTCCTCATCGTAGCGGGCGCGGGGTGGCTCCGGCCACTCCTCATCGTAGTGGGCACGGGGCAGCTCCGGCAGCTCCTCGTCATAGCGGGTGCGGGGTGGCTCCGGCCACTCCTCGTCGTAGTGGGCGCGGGGCAGCTCCGGCAGCTCCTCGTTGTAGAGGGGAGGTTCTGGCCAGTCCGGACACCGATCTGTGGCCTCAGCAGGTTCCCAGTCAGGAGCTCCCGCGGACAGGTCTGCTCCTGACGGTGGCTGGGCTCCAACTGAGGGCTGAGGGCCAGCTTTTATTCTTCCAGGTCGTCGCTTGACTCTCTGGGGAGCGGGACTTCTGCTTCGAGGCCCCTCCCCTATGGATGAGTGATGGGGCTCGACCCTCCCGGATGAGGAGGGGAGCCACACCGCCTCATTACAAGCAGAAAGAAAACGAGGGATTTGGAACTGCAGTTCCCATGGGCTACCGTGGCGACTCTGACAGATACAAAGATCAATGTCAACCCAGCCCAAATCTACACAAAACATTCAGTTTTGGGTCAGCAAATTGAAATGTAACATCTTGATTCCAGAATGAAGAAATTCTTTGAAGTTCACACATCAGTTATTTTTGGGGAGGTGGGCTGGGGGCAGAAAGGGGTTAACGTCTTATTCTTGTTCAATATAACTGAAGTCCCTTTGCTTGATTTCCTCTTGATTTTGCACCAGCATGAGTGAGAATAAATTTGGATCCACTGATTCATTAGTTACTCCTAATTCACACTGTTGCGTTGAGGAGAATCAAAGCTCATGGTGTTCAGTGGAGTTGCTCTTCATTTACACCTGGATGAGAGGAGAATATGGTCCATTGACTTCGGTGGAGTCACTCCTGATTAACACCAAGATGAGCCCCAGGAGAATCAGTCCCACTGAGTGCAAAGGGATTATCCCTGATTTACATTGGGATGAGTGAGTGGAGACCTACACCCACTATAATTGTACACATGGGGTGAGTGAGAGAAAAATCTAGCCATACAGAAAGTTATTCAAATATTGAGCTTTAGACTATAGACTTCAGTGGATTTATTTTTGCTGTGACCCCATTGGGCTAGATCCTCAGCTGGTGTAACTCTGTTACTTCACTGAAATCACTATCTAGGTATCTGGCTGGTTGGCTGACTTCATGTGTTACTCTTGATATACCTTCACATGTGTTGTTGGGTTTTTTTCCCCACAGAGTTAAAATTTCACCTGGTTCAGTTACCCATCCTGGACAAATATCAACTGTTCAATCCTCACAGCAACTCACCACACCCCAATAGCATCATGAAAATATATTATTATCCCCATCTTATAGATAGGTCACCTTAAGCACAGAGGTTAGCAGGGGACTCCCCCTTGTAAGACCCAGGAATTTTAAATCTCATTTCCTGTTTGCTGGCCTCCCAGGTGAGCATGACTGGCTATCACACAAATGTGCTCCCACTTGGATGACCGCTGAGTTGTTGGATCAGATCAGTATATGGGGAGAGGGGTCTATTCAGTTGCAGCTGCAAGTGACCCACTTGGATGACCGCTGAGTTGTTGGATCGGATCAGTATATGGGGAGAGTGGTCTATTCAGTTGCAGCTGCAAGTGACCTGTAGGACCAATAAAGGGACAAGATACTTTCACATTTGGGGAGTGGGAAAAGGCTTTGTTCTGTCTGTTCTTTCTGTCTGTTCTTTGTGCGTGCTGGAGATCAAGAAGGCAAGCAATCCAAATCAGTTAGAATTAGTAAGTAATAAAAAGGAAATGTGTTAGCTTACTTTTATTTTGGCTTGTCATTTTCCTTGTCAAGAGGGAGGTTTATCCCTGGATTTGTAACTTTAAGGTTTTTTCCTAGAGAGGAGATCCTCTCTGTTCTCGAGTCTTTTGTTATTCTGTAAAGTATAAGTACTTTTTAAGTATAAGTACATCCCGATTTTACAGAGGTGATTCTTTCACCTTTTCTTTAATTAAAATTCTTCTTTTAGGAACCTGATTAATTTTTCATTGTTTTAAGATCCAAGGGTTTGGTTCTGTGTTCACCTGTACCAATTGGTGAGGATATATTCTCAAGCCTCCCCAGGAAATGGGTTGTAGGGGTTTGGGAGGATATTCGGGGAAGGTAGGGCTCCAAATGGCCCTCCCTAAATGTTTGTTTAAATCACAGCAGCATTACTTAATCCAAGGTATATGAGAGAAATTGCACCTTGGGGAGTTTTTAACCTAAGCTGGTAGAAATAAGCTTAGAGGGTCTTTCATGAGGGTCCCCACATCTGTACCCTAGAGTACAGAGTGAGGAGGGAACCCTCACACACCCCCATGAACCAGCTGCGGCAGATAAGAAAAAAACTTAGGTGCAGCCAAGAAGAGAGAAAGACCAGGGAACGGAAAGAGTGCTGGGAAGCCAAAAGGCAGAACAGAAAAGATAATGCTGCTTTTGCTAGGCAAGCAACAGAACGGATCATAAAAGTTATGGAGGATCAGACAGATTGCTCAAGTCTCTGGTACAGCTACAGGCTGAGCAGATCCGAGTTCAAGCGCCTCTGCAGCAGATGCACAATTCTTTGCCAACTCTACCCCCCTCTACGCCCACACATTCCTTTTCATTCCACAGCACTTTTGAGTTTTTCCCATCACTCCACCTCCTCTCAGAACTAGCACAATGATAGCTGGAGCTACACACAGTTGTGAGGTTTTACCCTTTTTAACAATAAATAAAGGCTAAGGTATTTAATGGCACAACATTTTCATTCCGTGTTCTATAGAAGTGTACAGCAATCAATTCACTCTAGGGAACAGGTTCCTAAAACATTGTGTTGCATGGATCTAGGGCCTCAAAAGTGTACATGGATGCAACCGGGAAGCAACTCCAAAGCAGACGTGTTACAGCCCCTCATTGTTAAAGCCTCTCTGTCAATAGCAGCTCTCTGGGCTCCTCTGGCAGCCCTAGCATCTGGCTGTTCAAAACTGTGCAGCCAAGCGCTCTGCCTCATATCACACTTAGATTCACACAAAGTGCAGCACGCAGCTATGACCATGGCTGGAATATCATCCTCAGTAAGGTCTAGCCTGCCACTTAAACACCTCCAGTGAGCTTTCAAACAGCCAAAGGCACATTCAACTACAATGTGGCACCTGTTCAGCCCGTTGTTAAAATGTTCCTTGCTGCTGTCCAGGTGCCCTGTGTTAGGTGTCATGAGCCAGGGCTGTAAAGTGTAAGCCGGGTCTCCTGGGATTGCTATGGGCATTTCCACATCCCCCACTGTAAACCTGTGGTCTGGAAAGAAAGTCTTTCTGTACAGACCCCTGTTCCTGAAGATGCATGCGTCATGCACCTTTACAGGCCAGCCTGCATTGATGTCTTTGAAACGTCCCTGGTGATCCACAAGAGGATGAAACAGCATGGAGAAGTATCTCTTCCTACTGATGTATTCAGAGGCAAGGTGGTCTGGTGCTAAAATTGGAATGCATGCCATCAGTCGGCCTGCCCCAGTTAGGGAAACCCATCTCTGCAAAGCCATCTACTGCTGCATGCACATTTCGCAGAGTCACGGTCCTATGCAGCAGGATGTGATTTACTGTCCTGCACACTTGCAGTAATACAACTCCAACAGTGGACTTCCTACTCCAAATTGATTTGCAACTGACCAGTAGCAGTCTGGATTTGCCAGCTTCCACACAACGATTGCAACACACTTCTTGACTGAAAGGACAGCTCTCAATCTGGTGGTTTTGCACCACAGGTCAGAGGCCAGCTCAGCACATAGCTCCATGAAGTTTGCTTTATGCATCCTAAAGTTCTGTACCCACTGGTCATCATCCCACACCTACATGATAATGTGATCCCACCAATCAGTGCTTGTTTCCCTAGCCCAAAAGAAACACTCTACCGTATGCAGCTGCTCTGTGAATGCACAAAGCACTGATAAGTTGCTGCCGTCCATATCACACTCAGGTGCCTGCGATTCATCCTCTTCTAACTTTGCGAGTAACGCTACGAGTAATTATGCTGCCATGCGTGCCGTCCTCCTGACAGCTAACAGCGCCTAGGAGAGAAGTGCGGGATCCATCCTCTCTCAGTGCACATGCTGGCTCACACTACAAAAGACAGAAAGTTGTAAAAAACAGTGTGAAAGGAGGCCAGAGACCTTTGGAGGGGTGGAACACAAAGCGGTGCATGACGGCACATTTTGCACATTCCAAGATGCACCGTGCTCCGTTTCCGCATTCCCACAGCACCTGGTGACAGATGTTGTCACCAGGCACTGTGAGATACATACCCACAGTCCATTGCTCTCACTGTTGACAAAGATGCCCCAAAGTGGACCCGAACTATCGACAGAGGGAGCAAATGTAGACACGCTTTGGCAACTTTGCTTTTGTCGATTTTTCTTTGGTGACATTAGTTTCATTGAAAAAACTTGCCAGCGTAGACAAGCCCTTACACATTGGTGTAAAAATCAGCTCTCAGTGTGAGAAGGCGATGTGTTTGGCTTTACTTGTGAGTATGTACAGAAAGCTGTCAATAATCTCAGAGCACTGTGAAGATGTTAAATACTAGAAGATAACAAGCCACTTTACACGGTACTATTATCCTTATTTTACAGCTGTGGAAACTGAGGTACAGAACTACATGGCTTTCTCCAGGTCACACTGAGTCAGGAATAGTACCTTGCTTTCTTGACTCCCAGATTTCACCCATAGCAATATATTACACAACATAATGGGGGATAATTATGGTACCAGCCCAGATGGGGGTGTGAGGTTACAGTATCTATGAACATGATACTGGCAGGAAAAAGATGCATAGAAAAACAAAGATCCTGCAAAGCTCATTCATGACTACATTTAAACATCAACATAATTAAATGACACCACATAACCCCACATTCTTTTTTAATGTCATATTTCATACGTTATTTATTTAACTACATTTCTTGATAGAGCCCATGGCAGATACAGCCTGGAGAAATCAAATGTTTAGCACAGAATTCATCCTCCTAGGATTCAGGAATCTCCCCCAACTGCAGATTCTTCTCTTCCTGCTGTTTCTAGTGATCTACATTGTGTCTATGACTGAGAACATTCTCATCGTTGCACTAGTTATGGCTGATCAGTACCTTCACACCCCCATGTACTTCTTCCTGGGGAACTTGTCCTGCTTGGATACCTGCTGTGCCTCAACCATCCTGCCCAGGATGCTGGCCAGTTTCCTAACTGAAGACAGAACCATTTCTGTCCAGGTCTGTATTGCACAACTTGATTTCTTTGGTTCTCTGGTAGCTGTGAAATGCTGTCTCTTATCAGTGATGTCTTATGATCTGTATTTAGTGATATGCAAACCACTGCAGTATGCAGCCCTTGTGAATTGCAGGCTCTGCTTCTGGCTGGCAACTGGGTCTTGGGTACGTGGTTTTGTGGCTTGCACCATCACTGAATGTTGGATATCACAAATGATTTTTCGTGGCCCCAGTGAAATTGACCATTTATTTTGTGATTACAACACATTAGTAAAACTGTCCTGCAGTGACACCAGCCTGATGGCTCTTGTGACCTTCCTGTTCTCCTCCATACTAACACTGCCCCCCATTCTATTAACCCTGGCATCCTACATGCGTATCATCGCCACCATCAAGAGAATTCCTTCCACCACCGGGAGGCAAAAGGCATTTTCAATCTTCTCCTCTCACCTCATTGTGGTTACATTCTACCATGGGACACTAATCTTTGTCTATCTGCTACCAGACACCAACACACTGAGAGAACTGCACAAAGTGTTCTCTCTCTTCTACACTGTCCTGACTCCCTTGGTCAATCCCCTCATCTACAGCCTGAGAAACAAAGAGGTCAAGGAGGCCTTGAGAAAAGCTGTTAGCGAGATTATGAATTTCATGACAAATAGCAAACTATTTTGTATGTAATTATTGTACGTTGCAATAAAATCAAGATAATGGGAGCTCATCTGACGGGGTGATGCTGTGAATCACTGCAAGAGCCAGCAGCCCTTACCTATTAGAGCAGTTCTATTAAATATAATTGGACTCCTGGTGTGAGGAAGAGCTACATGTCTGAATAAGGGCAGCAGGGCCAACCAATCCCTGATTCATGTTTCTCTCTGCTGCGAATATCAATTAAAATGGGCTTGTTTGTCATAATGAGTTTTATTATTTATTATTATTGTTATTATTTAGCACAGAATAGCTCTCTTTGTTTCTATCTGAGGCTGTCATTCACACTTCCATGGGTTCCTAGAAATGAGAAATCAGAATGATTTGCTGTGTAACCTTCCCTTTCTTCAAAGCAGGGATCCTAGTAGCTTCCCCTCTCATGTGGCCATGTGAAGAGTAATACATTAAGATTCAGACTGGACTTTGAGTTTACTGGCCATGATACAACACTTTGCATGTAATGGTTTTGACTTTAGTGGGTTTACATCAGTGTAAAATCACAGGGACAGTTATGATTTGCTCCCACTGTATGAGGGTGTGTGGAAATATTATGATAGATAGCAGCAGGGTAGCTGGAAATGAATCTAAAATTGGTGGTATCTGAGTGGCTTCCTTTCCTGTCGGTAGAATTACATTGGTGCTAACGTGGGCAGAATCAATGCAACAGTAGTGTGAGTGGGAGGAGTATCAGACTCTATAATCACATTATCCAGGTAACCAACACTCATGGTGTGCGAAAATTGCCTACGGGGTCAGGAAGAAGCAAATTCCACCCCCCACACACACCATGCGGTCTGGTTATAGTCTCACTTATTTCAGTTTTACACCAGTGTAACTGTGATGACTTCACTAGAGTTACTCATAATTTACACCAGTATAAGTGAGAGGTTGATTTGGCCATTGATTTCAGGAGAGGTACTCCTGATTACTATTTGGGTGAGTGAAAGGGGAATCAATCACTACTGACTCAAATGGAGTTATTCCTGATTTACACCAGGGTGAGTGAGAGGGGAATCAGCCCCACTGAATCCCACTGAGTTACTCCTGATTTGCACCAAGGTGAATGAGAAGAGAATGAGCCCATGTGATTATAGAACATTGCACAAACAGCGAAGTTTATTATGTGGATATCCCTATTCGCCAATGCCTGCAGGAGCTCAGTCCATAACAACCCCTACTGCTGCCTCAGTATTGGTCACTCCTACTGAGATTTCCATAGCAACCTAACAGAGTTAGATGCCCCGTGCTCAGACTTCCAATGAGAATTGGGACCTAATTCCCCTAGGCTCCTGCAAAAACTACAACCTCAGTGAATATCAAACAGATACATTCGAGGTCACGGGGAAATATAGCATTCCCATTAGAGAAGTGGGGAGCTAGAGACACAAAGTTTATAGCCAAAATGTTCAGACTTGGTAAATGGAAGCTGAGGAGTTTGGTGACTTTGAAAATCAGGTTTTGTTTCTTTAGGACTCGCAGCAGATATTTTGGTCCCTATGCTTAGCATACAAAGTGTGGAAAAGTTGCTGTTTAAAGTTCCTCATTTGAAAATGGGGAGTGATAATATCCCTGCTTTTGTCTGGAGAGCTCACGATGCTGTACAATGTGAGGCAAATATTATATCCCATCTGTAAAACCTTCATTCATATAAGAAGAGATGGGAATCCAACTCAAAGATTTCCAGTCTCCCAAACACTCTACTAAGGCCAGTGGGGCCAGATCTTCATAGGTATTTAGGCACCTAATGAGATTTTCAAAAGCACCTACACTTCTAAAACTCATTGATTTCAATGGGAGATGCTAACGAAAATACCACTAGATGCCTAAATGTCTCTAAAAATTGGGCCCAAGGCCATTAAGCTTGTGGGTGCAACATTGGGTACAAATTATAGTAAATAATTCCTCACTAGTCTTAGCCAATGGGAAATTTGAGTGAGCAAGGAATATAGGAAATATCTTCTGATCTCTATGGTTCCACCTTCTTACTCTGTGGGATGAGTGGGTATTTTCTATGTGGACATCTTATTCCATAGGCCCAATTATCACAAAAGAACCCAATGGCCATTAGAAGTCAATGGGTGTTCTGCAATTAACCCCTTTATCTTCCTTTAGAAAACCCATCCTAACAATATGGCTTTTATTCAGCTTTATTAAACATGTGGGCTGAGATTTGCAAAGCAACCTAAAGGACACCCAGTACCCATAACAATTCATGAGAATGTGGCACACAAATTCTTTAGGCACCTTTGAAAATCTCTCCCTTTCTGTATGATTGTAACTATCTTATCAAGCAATACAAATCACTCTATAACAATTAATTATCCTAATCGTTATTAACCAACCCACCGATTTATCATTATAATTATGGCTGTTGTTCTTGTTTATCTTATGGTAGCACCTAGAAGCGATGACTCTGTTGTGCTGGGTGTTGTACAAACACATAACAATGGGACAATCCCTGCCCCAAACAGCTAGCCATCTAAAAATAAAACTACAGACAACAGGGGAACAGACAAACAGAAGAGGAGAGTAGAAGGAAACAATTAAATGTAACTGGTCAACATGAAGAACAGTGTGTCCAGTGACACAGTTGCCTAACCATTGTCAGGGTATTTTTGCTGGCATCACAGCAGAGAAGAGTTTAAAAAAATATTTTTGTGTCATCCACAAACTTTACCAGGAATGAGTTTATATTTTAAATCCTTCACAAATCAAAGGGAAAAGCTTCCTGCCCACAACTTTTCTCAGGGCGGTTTTTATCTCCTGGTTCCTCAGGCTGTAGATGATGGGATTAATCAAGGGTGGCACCACTGAATAAAATGCAGCCACCAGATGCTGCTCCAGAGCAGAGTCGGAGGTTGGTGCCATGTACGAAAACATGCCACTGGTGAGGAATAATACAATGACAGTGAGGTGGGGTAGGCAAGTGGAGATAGTTTTACGGCGACCTTCCATGGAAGGGATTTTCTGCACTGTTGAGAAGATCTGAACATACGACAACGTTATTAAAGCAAAACAGCTTGAAGCTAAACACACACCAAAGACGATCAGTGCAATTTCACCAGTGTGGGATTCAGAGCACGAGATCCTCAGCAATGGCTGGATGTCACAGAAGAACTGGTTGATAATGGACCTACAGAAGGGGGATGAAAATGTGTTAGCAGTGTGCAAAGCAGAATAGAGACCACCACCCACCCATGACCCACAGGCTAACTTAACACACCTCCTTTTGTTTATGATCATTGCGTAGTGGAGAGGATTGCAGATGGCAACGTATCGGTCAAAAGCCATGATTGTGAGGAGGAATAGCTCTGTAGCTAAGAATGACATAAATAGAAATAGCTGTGCAACACATCCCTGGAAAGAAATGGATGAGCTGTTCATGAGGGAGTTGATGAAGGACTTGGGTACTGTGACTGAAATGAAGCAAATATCCAAGAAGGATAGATTTCTCAGGAAGGAGTACATGGGGGTGTGAAGGTGGCATTCAAGGGTTATTGCCATGATAATGCTAAGATTCCCTGACAAGGATACAATGTAAATAAACAGAAACACCACAAAGTGTAAAAGCTGCAGCTTCTGAACATCAGAGAATGCCATTAGAAAGAATTCATTCATGATGGTTTGATTGGCCATGATTTCTATGGGAATAGCATTTTCTCTCTGCAGAGGGAAGGATAAAGAGACTGGTATAATAACAAGAACGAGAACAGTAGGAGTCATACATACAGATATCTCCTGGTCTTAAATTAATCTAGAGCTGTCCAGAGCTGAGCTCTAGTAAATATTTTCAAACACCTTGGAGTTTTAATAGACTACTGTGGGGGAGGGGGATATGGGGGCTTTGGGAAATACTCTATAAGACTTTAAACCCTGGATATCTCCTTATATTCAACTCCTGAATGCAATCCTTCAAACAGCTGCATACAGCCAACGGGAAACCTGAGAAGAATCACCTAAACTATTTTCTGTTCCTCATCCAGGATTGTTTTGATGGAAAGTTTCCAGTAATCTCTAATGCTCTAATGGAACCCACTAACCACATGCCTCCCCCTCCCCTGTTTATTATTAATTTTTGTAAGGTTCTCAAAAACTAAATGAATGTGGGTAAATGCCTGGAGGATTCATAGATACATGACAGATAGTTAGATGGATGGCTAGATCTATCTGTGACACTCTTTCACCACATTGAAACATCAGTACATGGCCCTACTGTGGGTGGGAAAACTAGTTCTAGCTGGAATCATTTAAAGAACCTAGAGTTCATTACTTCTTATGGTCCTTCAGTTTGCAAGGGGATGACAAGGTGTTCAAAAATAAATTGCCAAAGCCTGTGGTCTTTACCCAGTCCTTTCTTAAGGACTAATTAAGGGTGCCAAAATGTAAGTACGGGTGGCAGGACTTGGGCCAATAATAATAGCAGAACTAATAACTGAATCGAAATAATAATAAGGTAGTGCATAGAATTAGAAAATGAACAAAAGTTATGAAGACTATGAGTAGGAAATATCTGAGATTGCTTGCCGCCCAGAGGTTCTCATATGCCACACCATGGTTGTAAGTGTTAAAGGGCTGCCTTCTGTTCTCAGAAACACCAGTGTAAACCTGGAGTCACTAGAGAAGTTTGGGGTTTACACTGGTGTAAGTGAGGTCAGAAACTGGTCCAATATCTTATTTCAGTAACAATCCTGAGTACTGCTTAGCAACTCCAACTTCAACAGATACAAACATCACACACCCTTTCAGACTCAGCAACGCAGAATTGAGGGAGTTCAGAATCTCTGAATTTCCCCTGCATATCTATCTATCTATCTATCTATCTATCTATCTATCTATCTATCTATCATTTCTGGGATGCCTAGCAGTATGTTATCTATTGGAGGGGAGGGCTTTTTTTCTGTTCAAAAGAAATCAAGCTAAATCTATTAAAGTGGAGCTAAAGATATTGTATGTTCAAAAGTCTGAGGGAATCATACCATGCTTAAACAGGCATCTTGCTCTCCATTTGTGACAGTCTCATTCTTCCTCTGGCTTCATGCTATTTGCTAAGAAGGAAATAATGGTGGCATAAACATGCCCTTGTATCCCAAGGCTGATATGATGTTGTGGACCAATATATGAGGGAACAAACCCCAACAGAAGTAATTTAACTGCACAAACCATGCTACATACATGCAAACAAGAGTGCCTATTCTCCTCCATAATCCACCTGCATGGAGTGAATGAAGTACACCCCTGGAGATAACTGTTGCCATATAGCCTTCAAAGGGCCTTGGGGGAAATGTCTCTGGGGTCCCATAATGAGATGTGTGCTTATAGCAGACACTTCCCCACCCTGTATACACTTTTATGTTCACAGCACGGGACAATAATAGACATAGGAGCTAACTTCCTACTGGGTATAACTCCATCAACTTTGGGGAGTTATAGCAGAGAAAACTCTGGGCCATGGTTTCTTGTAAGCCTTTCTGCAGTAGCTTAAACTGACTGATTCAAAGATTCATAGATTCGCAGAATTCAAGGCCAGAAGGGGCCATCATGATCTAGTCTGACCTTCTAAGTGTCTACTGCATTTGGGACCACCCGATTCTTATTAGTGGGGTCACTCAGGAGTAAACAACCATGAGGACAATGTAGTTACGCTGCATTTAAACTGCACAACAGGATATGGCCCTGTGGCAAATTGCCAGCACTGTTGTGGTGTGTCCTGTGCTTTTTTCTTCTTAAGGAGTGGTCAGGGCATCATCTCTCACTCCTTTTCTTGGGCATTAACTGCCTCGCTAGTGTCCCAGAGAAGGGGGAAGGAGAGGGAGGGATCTGGGCCTGCCTTCTACTCCAGGTCTGAGCCAGGGGCCCTAGGGATAGCAGCAAAGAACTTGAAACTGTGATTCCTTCCCCTGGGCTACTTCCCTTTCTGCCCCTTCAGTTTGTTGGGCTTCCCACCCTCTCTCCACTTGAGTAGGATTTCTCCCAACCTCTTGCGTCTGGGGAGTCCCTTTGTTCTGCGTGAGCAGGGTTTCCTTTTACCTAGTGTTCTTGTCTTCTGGCCCACAACATCACTTCTCCAAACTCTCTTCGGCTCTCCTCCAAACTTCCCTGTTTGACTGAAGCAGAGGTTTTATCAGGTGTCTGGCAGGGCCTTAATTGGCTCCATGTGCTCTCATTAACTCATAATAACCTCTCCTCCGTCTACAGGGAACAAGGCTCTGACCATCCTGGGGCTTACACATCTCCTATCTATCACTCTTCTGCTGTATCACAGGCCCTTATAGTTTTCAAAGCTAAGGGTGTGAAACTTATCACAGCAATGGAGAAGAGAACTGGGAGGGAGGAGAAATGGTGCCTGGACTATAGAAATCCAAGTATACTTTCATCTTGAGAGGTTCCCATTGGTGGGGGTTAGAGTTGGTTGGATTTTTTACCCCTGTGGAAAATGTTGACTTTTCAATGAAAAATCAAAAACTGAGACATTTCAATTCAGAAATGATATCATGGAGCCTCCTGGGAATTGTAGTTCAGGTGCCTCATGTTCCTGTTCGTCTCTACAGACTGAACTTATTGGACAGACTACATCTCCTATGAGGCACCATGGTCTCGCCTCTCGGTAAAGTGAGCTAGTGCATCATGGAACTCCCTTGGCATGGTGGATCATGGGAGATGTAGTCCAGCTGGGAATTCCAATCCATAAAGAAGAATGAGGACATAGAAAAGGTACAGAGAATGGCAACAGAAATGATTATGGGTATGGAACAGCTTCCATATGAGGAAGAATTAAAAAAGACTGGGACTATTCAGCTTGGAAAAGAGATGACTAAGGGGGGATAGGATAGATGTCTATAAAATAATGACTGGAGTGGAGAAACTGAATAGAGAAATGTTATTTGCCCCTTCACATAGAGGGAAAATCAGGGGTAACCCAATGAAAATAATAGGCAACAGGTTTAAATGAAACAAGAGGAAGTACTTCTCCGCTTAACGCACAGTCAACCTGTGGAACTCATTGCCAGTGGATGTTGTGAAGGTCAAAACTGTAACTGGGTTAAAAAAGAATCAGATAAGCTCATGGAGGATAGGTCCATAAATGACTATTAGCCAAGATAGTCAGAGACACAGCTTCAATATCCCACTCTCTGCCAGAGGTGGAAGAAAGCATTTGAATGGGGTATCCCAGCCTCAGTCTCTACTGTTGAAGCTGTTCAACTGTGGATAAATAATGAAAAAAGTCATTGGAGCAGGGGAACTGGACCCTAGGTCTTCCACCTTCCTGGACTACAGAATCATTCTGACTGTCAGTCTCTCTCACTTTGGCCCAAGGACTGTATAAATATGTATCCACAATGGAACAGTCACTGGGCCAGAGAGAGCAATGACGGGCCTGTTTGTTACTTTACATTTTTTCCAACACATACACACATGAAAAGAAATCACCTGGAAAAGCTTTAGTCAACAGCATTGTGATGAGATTTGATAGTGAAGTAAATAACCATGAGATTTATTGATCAGGCCTGCCCTGCTGGGGCATCCATAGAACAGTGATGGAAGTTCCAGGGTCAGATCTCCAGATTGTAGGGCAGTTTTTTAATGGATCTACTCCAGTTCACACCAGCAGAGGATCTGGGCTCATACAATCTATCCATTACACAAGGGAATTTTGCCATCAGTTAATGGTAACATGGTTAATTCTTCACTGAGTTAGTGGTCCTGATTCCCCACTTTGTAACACCTATTTATAATCAAATAATTTCTAATTTACACTGGTGGGATTGTAAAGAGAATCAGGCCACCTGAAGTCTTTAAATCACGATTTGAGGATGTAAATAACTCAGTCAGGTGTTATAGGTCTGTTAAAGGAGGGAGTGGGCGAGGTTCTGTGTCTTATGATGTGCAGGAGGCCAGACTAGATAATCACGATGGTCCCTTCTGAATTTAAAGTCTATGACTCTATTATGGAGTTAGATCATCATCACTTCTCATCTTTTACTTCTCTTCTTCATCATTTCAGGATCTCCCTCAATCTTCTTACATTCTGGAGAGAAAGAAGCTTGTTTCCTTCTCTATCTTCCTCTCCCTGAATGCTGAATATCTTCTCTCTGCTGTCATCTCCCAGCCAATTGTAGGGTGCAATTTTCCCACCACAATGCATCAATAGTTCAAGCCACATTGTACACTGTGGCAGATAGGAAGAACATGGTCCCTGAGTGGAGCTGGGCTGTTTCCTCCACGCCCCCTGTCCATTCCTATATATCACACTCCATAATAGGGACTGGTCCTGTTTAGCAGCCAGTCTTTACTCTGCCTCAATTCTGCCATAGCCTGGAACTACACTCTCCAGAACAGCCATGTATGGCAACTCCAAATCCTTGAAAGAGTAAATATCAAACATTGGGGTACTTACTGAATTCTTACTCAGACAAAATTCCAGTGACGTTAATGGGGCTACTCACATGAGTCATGAGGAGGCACAAGGATTAACAGACAATTGATTTTTGACCCCTGTCCTAATCCATACCCCCCACATCTAATTAAAATAGATTTATAGCACAGGGGTGACATCACTCATCTCTAGAAACTTATCCCATAGCTGTGTCATCAGAAATGTCATGCATGCTACAACCATGCTGGCTCCCATCTCTCTGCTTTGGTGGATCAGTAAGACCTCAGCAGTTCATTGAATGTGGTATCCTAGTGTAAATCTGCACCATCTATATGCAGAAGATCCTGTCTCCCTCCAGAGTCTGAACAAAGCAAGTATAGCAGCCTGCCGATAATTGACGTGCAAAAATGTTATTCCTTTAGGTCAAGAGGGAGATTCCTCAGATTTTATTACAGATGATTCTGAATGTAATATCTTTGGTAGCTAGCTAGCTAGTTCTATCTACCCTATACATATCTATCTTATATGCTAATTGTTAAAATATTTGCAGGTGACACCAAACTGAAAGAGGTTGCAAGCACTTGGGAGAACAGGTTTAGAATTGTATGAGTCATTGGAGCTGGCATTGTCTCTCTGGCCACCTTATTGATCCAGGTATTTTTTAACTAGTTCCTTAATGACTCTTCATTGCACTCAGACAGGGAGGGGACACACACATCCATGTCTTTTGGGCTACCCTGAGAGCAAACCTAATCGTTTTTCCCTCAGTGAATAGCCATGACAAATATAGGGGAAATATAAGAGTCATAAATTATTATAAACATTTTTACCTTGTAACAGGTGTATTAAGAGGATCATCATATAGAAGACATGAGAGGTAATTTTTCCACTCTTTTTGGCGCCAATGAGGACTGAGATGGAGAATTGTGTCCAGATTTGGGCACTACACTTTAAGAAGGATGTGGACGAGTTTAACAAGCTGTGGCCAAGAAGAATCAGGGAATGACAGAATTTTAATTTCCTGCCCCAATGACCTGGCCAGCAGCAAATTACTGTTGCCAGAGAGCAAGAGATGGCAGAGAGGAAGGAACTGTGCCTTCTTGAGTCAAAAATCCTTTCCTTGGCTGGTTCTTGCACAGCGTAATAGAGAACCACCACCACTCTAATGAAGCACAGGAGCAGGTAGCTTGTGGCCGTGGAGCCTTGAATAATACCAGTGGGGGACAAGCCATCAATGAGAACTCTTGGCCCACATACAGTTACCTTCCCTTGGAGTTATTTCACCTAATAGAAGTGTAGTGTGCAAATTATCAGGAGACGAAGACTGAGGATTGGTTGAGTTGCCTCCGATGTCACCATGGCCCAAGTTTAGACTGACCTGACCTACTGACTAGGCCATTTACATAATGTATTTTTAATCTAATGATTAGACACAACTTTTCTTAACAATTTAGCTTCATTAAATCCTAATATCTTCAAATGTAGCCTACACACTAATTTGAAATGAGGATTAATGCTCTGAAAAGTGGGAAGAGTATGTTTATTCCAGTTTTAAGATTACTTGGCAGAAAGCAAGGAAATGGCAGAAGCTAAATTTAAAATAGAGCTCATTCTTAATTATTTTATTCTCATGAACTAATTAAGGTATTTACTTGCAAAGTCACCCAGATGCCAAGAATAAGTAATCCATGGTCAGGGAGGAAACACATTGTTCTTCAGATCTTAGGGTGGGAGCAAGGTGTGCAGTGTATTTTAAGGCTTTGGCTTGGTGTTCCAATTTTCCTCCAAAATGTGTCAGGTGGCCAGAGGCAGGCAACACCCAGACTCCGCACTTGCTTTCAGGGAGTTATGATTCTGGTATGCATGAATTCAACAGGCACACAAAGATAAGTATGGACTCCTTGTGTGAGTCAGTGTGCAAGATCATATCTCCATGACTGGTCCATAATTGTGAGAGGAAACAGCCAAGAGACTTCCCCTCTGGTAGAAGCCACAGTCCAGCTCAATTCTTCCTGTTTTTGATCAGGAGTTGGGAGGTTTGGGAGGAATCTGGGCCTGCCCTCTACTCCGGGTTCCAGCCCAGGGCCCTATGTATTGGAGCTGTCTAGAGTGCCTCCTGGTACAGTTTCACAACAGCTACAACTCCCTAGGCTACTTCCCCATGGCCTCCTCCCAACACCTTCTTTGTCCTCACCACAGAGACTTCCTCCTGATCTCTGATAATGCTTGTATTTCTCAGTCCTCCACCAGTATGCCTTCTCACTCTCAGCCTCTTGCTTGCCTCTGGTTCTCAGTTCCTTCCATGCTCACATGCACTTCCTCTCCTCTGGCTCCCTTTGACTTGACTGGAGTGAACCCTTTTAAAGAACTAGAGGGGCCTTAATTAGAGTCAGGTGCTTAACAGCCTCACTTGACTCTTAGCAGGTTAATTGGAGTGTGGTGTTCTCACTGGCCTGGAGCAGTCCCTGCTCTGTTCACTCGGGGAACAGAAAAATGCTTATTCAGTGGCCTGTATATCTCTCTTCCACTACTCTGCTGTTCCCAACTGGCCTGGGTCTATCACACTACATGGGGGCTTAGGTTGGCTTAACCATGTCTTTCAAGGAGGCGCATGCAGCAGCCGGAGAGCCCTAGCGAGTTAGATCCAATGGTCAGCTTGCTGGAAGGTCTCAAAACATTTTCTTTCATTTGAATGTCCCCAGACCCTGTATCTGGATTTTTCACCTTGGAACCATTGCCACTGAAAGCTGAAGTGAGGAGATAGTCATTGTAATGTCATCTCTAGCTTACATGAATGTAAATTTTGAAGACATAAGTTTCCAGTATATAGCAATATTGTACAAACCCACATGTAAAGAAGATTTGTACAAGAATAAAATAAAACATAAAAAGACATGTTATAGCTTTGGAGCTCTTTCAAAAATTGTATTAGCTTGCTTTTAAGAGTTTTACCTAAACAAATTGACCAGAATACAAAAGACAACCCAACGAAACTGCTCTGCCTTAAATTGTTAAGAAATCCAGGGTACCGTAAAAACACCCAAAACACATAATTGATTGGCTTATTATTGTGTCTATATATATATCAATATAAAAGACAAAAGTCACAGCTCGAGTTAAACTCAAGTTGGGCCTCAAGCTAGTGTTGCAGTTAGGGGTATGTCTGCAGTGCAATTGCGTGATGTTACTGCAGCTCGCACAGACACACCTGAGTCAGCTTTAATCTAGCTAGCTCAGGTACCGGAGCTATGGAGCTGCAGCAGCCTGTGCTTGAGCCTGGGCTGTAGCAGCTCACTCGGAATCCTGTGAATGTAGTTTCATGGCTAGTCTCATCTGAAGCATGTGCTGCTGCAGCTTTAATGCTCCAGTACTTGGTAGCTACAGTAAAGCTCACTGGGGACTGTCTACACCAGCTGAAATCACACCCCATGATTGCAGGGTAGACGTATCCAAAAACAAGCCTATAAATTTATCCCCACATGTGCAAACTTAATGAGACAGGTGTGGAAAAATGATGACATTAGCTTAAAAATCATGAGATATTAATTTACACATTTTACTGGCATTTTTTTTCTCAGAGACTTTTTCACTCTTTGTTTCTCAGGCTGTATATAAAGGGATTGGCCATAGGAGTCAGAATTGTGTAGAAGACAGAGAACACTTTGTTGAGGTCTCGGTGTGTGTTGGTTTTTGGTAGCAGATACACAATGATCAGGGTCCCATAGAAAATTGTTACCATGATGAGATGAGAGGAGCAGGTAGAAAATGCCTTTTGCCTCCCGGTGGTGGAAGGGATTCAGAAAATGGTGGAGATGATATGCAGGTAGAATGTCCCAGTTAAAGCAAATGGAGGCAGGGTGAATAAAGCACACAGAATGGTAATTAAAAGCTCCATCTGGCAGATGTCGTTGCAGTAGAGATTTATTATTTGTGTAATTTCACAGAAAAAATGATCAATTTCATTTTGGCCGCAGAAAGTTAATTTTAATATCATAAGAGTTACTATGGAATTAGCTAGCAATGCACTTATCAAAGACCCAGCAGCTAACTAGAGGCAGGAACTGCCATTCATAAAGGTTGCATAATGCAGTGGTTTGCATATCGCCAGGTACCAATCATAAGACATCACTGCCAGGAGATAACACTCGGTGCCTGCAAGGAAGCCAATAAAGTAACATTGTGTGATGCAGCCACCAACAGAAATGGTCTTGTCTCCAGTTAGGAGGATGGCCAGTAATCTGGGCAGGAAGGTGGATGTATAGCAGGCCAACAAGCGAGACAATTCCCCAGGAAGAAGTACATGGGGGTGTGAAAGTGCTGATCAGCCACAACTAGCACAACAATCAGGAAGTTTCCAGCCAAGGTCACAATGTAAATCACAAGGAACAGCAGAAAGAGAAGGATCTGCAATTCAGGGACAGACCCAAATCCCAGGAGGATGAATTCTGTGAGGGAGGTTTGATTTCCCTGTTCTGTGTCTGCCATGTCAGAAATGAACCATCCTCTACAAGAGAACAAGAATGGCATTTATTAAATATCAGTATCACATTATCAATTTAAATGCATTAATGTTCAAATGCTCCCTCTCCTTCAGGTCACCTGCCCAAATACTGGGCTGAGCACACAGACAGGGGCTTGGAGTCATATAATGGAGTCTTATGACATCTGAGAGTGAATGAGAAAAACTGAGACACAAACTCGCTGCTAAGGCAAGCTCACATTTGTGTAAAAACCCTATTTTTTTTTTCTGACTGGCAACAGAATAAGCTTTGCTCCCTTCATTCTGCACCCAAGAGCTGAAACTAGTGGTGTGTAGTGGGGAAACCAGATCACCAGGAGACAGAGCTGTATCTAGGGACTTTTTATCACAAGGCAAGGGGCAGGAGCAGTACTTTTGGCTCTTCAGTGGCAGGTTCCTCTTGGAGGAATTGTGCCATTCTTTGGCAGCAATTCGGTGGCATGTCCTTGCCTCAAAGAGGGACTAGGGGACCCGTTGCTGAATTTCTGCCAAAGAACCGAGTGTGCCACCTCTCTCCCTTCCTGACGACCAGTGACAATTTGACGGCGGGTCCCTCAGTCCCTCACGGAGGGAAGGACTTGCTGCCGAATTGCTGCCAAAGGAGAGACTTTCTGCACCCCTCACCTTCCGCGCCCGAGGCAAGTGCCTCACTCACCTTGCCCTCGTTACATCACTGCCAGGAGGAGTCTGGCAAATGAAGTTGTAAGCACTGGATTCCCTGAATTCTTGAAGCTTCTTTTGGGCTGGTAAAACACCCCACAATTTTGCTGACTGTGACTCGGCTTGGTTTCGACTTCAGAAGCTTCCATTATCCCGAACGGAAACCAATTAACGATGTGTGATGTTGTGCCAGTCCAAACCCTCACCTCCTAAGCCTTTTCAGGTGGTTATCATTTGATTTCATTTGAGTTGTGCCATGTAGATCAGTTTTTATTCTGCTTTGTGATCATCGCATATTAACTTTTGAATTTCTCCAACAAGGGATATTGTTGATTCAGACTGCTTAGTGACATTCTGAAAATTGAATGCTCTTCTCGGTATTGATTACATAGACTCTGAATACAGGGATGAGGCAGCGACCTCTGGGGTTACGGTCTAAAGTGTAAGGGATTTAGGTAGTTGGGGATTTGGATGAGGGCATCTCAAAGAGTTTTCCTCTGCCTAGAGCACCATATCTGGGATTCTGTGGGCTTGATTTTAGTGGAAATCAGGCAGCTGGAAGCATCTCACCTCCCCATCATCATTGCAGTCATCAGCCAGAGAGATTGTCAAAGAGCCATTTATAGAGGAAATTCCCAGTCTCTTTATATGGTCAATTTGGATAATTAAAACCTATTACTGAGGATAATCTGGATAAGAGATAATAATGCAATACATAAACTGGGATTCTAGCTGAAGCTGACAAATTGGCTAGAGCACTCAGTTGGATGCCCATCGAAAATTTTCTGATGGAAATGTTGATTTATTAAAATCAAAACTTTCTACTGGGATGATTACGTGAGCTAGAATGATCTTGGTAATCATCTGAAAAAGAGAATGCTTGGTCCCACCTCAGAGGCCAAGCCCACCCCATCCAAGATCCCATCTCCAGCTGTGGCCATCCCTGATGCTTCAGAGGAAAGAGACCAAAAAAATCCCCCAAAACAAAAAACCTCCCAGAATACATTCCCAGAGGATGTAAACCCTGAAGCATGAGCTTTAGGAACCTAAGACATAAACCAAAAGTGAAGCCCAGGGCTGCTAAACCATGCCCCCAACTTATCAGGAAATGCAATCATACAGTTGCACTCATAAATTTATCCAGTTGTCTCTTAGAACTAATTAAGTTGTGTGTCCCTACAGTTCCTGTTGGAAGTTTGTTCCAGAATCTTACCCCTCTGTTGATGAGAAGCCTTCTTCTAATTTCCAGCCTGCATTTGTTCATAGTCAATTATATAAATTTGCTTTTGTCCAACAAAGAGAGGGAATTAGGAAGTGGAGCTCTACCATAACTTTTATCCCAGTGGTTATGGTGCTCATCTTGGATATGGGAGACCCCTACTTCAAGTGTCTGATGAGCAGAAATGATTGAAATTGCTAGGATTTTTTTAAGAAAAAGAAATTAGTGTGCCTGGAACACATTCTTTAGTCACAGTGACATACTTCGGAAAAGAGCCCAATAGAAAATTAGTGGGACTTCTGTTCCTAAGTCATTTAAACTCCTTTGAAAATCTGACTGAACGAGACTTTAGCTCTTTGTTCTGCACATCTGAAAGTCAGGCTCCAAATATATACCAGAGTCTATCGTGTGCTCATTAAAGTGAGTAGCTATTCTGACATCAATTTTTAAGGGAAATGGGAATGAAGCCAATGTTGTCTCCAATATCCAATCTATGTTTGTCCTCATATGACCCTATAGAGAAACTAAATCTTTCCTCCATTATCAGCCTATGAGACAAATATCTAAGCAAAGTGATGGAACTTGTACCAGAACCTAGCTTTCAATATAGTCAGATTCTGTGCAAAGGAAAAATTCTTAATGGAGACAGGTAAATAGCCTGTCTCAAGGATCAGAACTAGAGCCAGTCTTGTTTAACATATTAATAAATGATGTAAGAAAAGGAGTAAACAGTGAAGTGGAAAAATTTACACACTATACAAAATTATTCAAGATAATTAAATCCAAAACAGACTATGAAGAGTTACAAAAGGAATATAAAAAAACTGAGTGATTGAGCAAGAAAATGGCAGATGAAATTCATTGCTGAAAAATGCAAAGTAAAGCACATTGGAAAACATAATCTCAGTTCTACACACAAGATGATGAGGTCTAAATTAGCTGTTACCATTCAAGAAAGATCTTGGAGTCACCATGGATAGTTCTCTGAGAAGATCTGCTCAATGTGCAGCAGCAGTCAAGAAAATTAACAGAATGTTAGGCATCATTAAATAAGGGACAGATGAGAAGACAGATAATATCATAACGCCACTATATAAATTCATGGTACACCTACACCATGAATACTGCGTGCAGTTCTGGTCACCCCATCTCAAAAAAAGATATATCTGAATTGGAAAAAGTACAGAGAAGGGCAACACAAATTATTATGGGTATGGAAAAGATTCCATATGAGGAGAGATTAAAAAGACTGGGGCTGTTTGGCTTGGAAGAGAAGGGAATAAAAGGGGATATGAAATCATGAATGGTGTGGAGAAAGTGAATAAGGTAGTGTTATTTACATCTTCACAAAACACATGAACCAGGAGCCACCCACTCAAATTAATAGGCAGCAGGTTTAATACAAAGGAAAGGAAGGATTTCTTCACACAGTGCACAGACAAGCTGTAGAACTTGTTACTAGGGGATGTTGTGAAGGCCAAAAGTATAACTGGGTACAAAAAGAAATACATAATTTCATGGAGAAATTGGTCCATCAATGGCTATTAGCCAAGAGCGTCAGGTACTCATCCCCACTCTCGGGGAGTCCATAAACCTCTGGCAGCTAGTAGTTAGGACTGGACAACAGAGGATGGAAAACAGGGTACTGGATATAAGGACCATTGGTCTGACCAAGTATGGCCATACTTACATTCTTATTACAACTAAGTGTCTTCTCCAGAGAATGCCCTACCCTGAACCTCCCCATAAAATACACGCACATGCTCCAAAAAAAGAAACTATAGCTAACATGCATCAAATGAACTCTTTTTCTCAGTGCTGCCTTCAGAAATAGAGAGAGAGACAGATGAGTGATTCCTGTAGTAGCTGGGTTCCCAACCACAACCCGTTTGTTGCAATTCACTGAGTGTGAGCATGCAGTGCAGTTGTAGCTGTCTCTGTCCCAGGATATTCGAGAGACAAGGCAGGGTGAGATAATACCTTTTATTGGACCAACTTCAGTTGATGAGAGAGAAGAACTCTGTCTGGCTCAAAAGCTTGTCTCTCTCACCAACTGAAACTGGTCCAATAAAAGATATTACCTCGTCTACCTTACCTCTGTGAGCAAACTGCTGCATCCAGGCAGAAGTCAATGGGACCCTGTTGAGAGACCCACCCCTAGATGAGGGGGGAAAGAATCTGTCATGTGTAAAGGAAAAGATAAAATAAGATTAAAAAGGAATAAAAATATGAATCAACTCACCTGCCTTTTAAATGTAGATCATAAAAATGGTGAGATCCTTCTGACCTGTGGTTTTCTCTTTCTGTTGTCTTAGTTTGATTACCTATCTTCTTACTGATTTGTCAGTCTAGTCTCTCTATCTGACTCTGCAAAACAAAATGTCAGGATATCTACTCTTCTCTGCTCCACTCCCAGAGATAACCCTACTTTGTCAGAATAACTGTCTGGAATAAAGAGCCTGTCATAAACAGATAAGTAAGAGTTAATAGAACAGAAGTACTTCATATCTCTTTTGCCTGTAAAGAGTTAACAAGTTCTGTGAGCCTGGCTGTCACCTGACCAGAGGACCAATCAGGGGACAGGATACTTTCAAATCTTGAGGGAGGGAAGTTTGTGTGTGTGCTGTTAGAATTTGGTTGTTGTTCATTCTGGGGGCTCAGAGGGACCACACGTGCAACCAGGTTTCTCTCCAATCTCTCCGATACAGGCTCTTCTAAGTTCAGAATAGTGAGTTCAAGGTATATAAAGCGAGTTAAGCTTATATTTGTTTTCTTTATTTGCAAATGTGTGTTTGGGTGGGAGGAGTTCAAATATGTATTTGGCTGGAAGGAGTTTAAATTTGTATTTTGCTGAAAGGATTTTCCTTTGTACTTGTATACTTAGGCTGAGAGGGTATTCCCAGTGTCTATAGCTGAAAGACCCTGTAACATATTCCATCTTAAATATACAAAGATATTTTGTACTGTTTTTTTCCTTCTTTAATTAAAAGCTTTTCTTGTTTAAGAACCTGTTTGTTTTTTTTATTCTGGTGAGACCCCAGGGGACTGGGTTTGGATCCACCAGGGAATTGGTGGGGAGAAAGGAGGGAAGGAGGAGAGAAAGGTTAATTTCTCTCTGTGTTAGGATTACTGTCTCTCTCAGGGAGAATCTGGGAGGGGGAGACAGAAGGAGGGAGGAAGGTGCATTTTCCTCTCTGTTTTGAGATTCAAGGAGTTTGAAACACAGTGATCTTCCAGGGTAACCCAGGGAGGGGAAGCCTGGGATAGGCAACGGTGGGGGAAAGGGTTTATTTTCCTTGTGGTAAGATCCAGAGGGTCTGGGTCTTGGGGTTCCCCTGGCAAGGTCTTGGGGGGACCAGAGTGTACCAGGCACTGGAATTCCTGGTTGGTGGCAGCGCTACAGGTTCTGAGCTGGTAATTAAGTTTAGAAGAATTCATGCTGGTAATCCATCTTTTGGACACTAAGGTTCACAGTGGGGGATTATACCATGACAGAGCCTTTCCTGATCTGACTTTCAGACTAAGCAACTGATCTTTGAGAGTGTTTAAATGCTGTCTTGTTCCCTTGGGACAAGATCCCTGCAGATCCCTCTCTGAAACAAGCTACCTGTAACACTGAGCTGGGCCAGTCTTTAAGCTGCAGAGTACTGAGGCTTGGATTGCCAAAGGCGCCTAATGGATTTAGGTATCCAATCTCAGTGACAGGTTTGGATTTTAAAAGTGCCCTAGGAGTTAGACCCCCAAACAGCAAACCATTTAATCTCCCATATGCTCCATTGATGATGCTTGCCATAATGTGAATGGAGCAAATAGACTGCATGACATGTTGGGGAAAACGTAGGATATGAGAGTAAGAGGGGGGGACAAAAACAAACAAACAAACTCCCCTAAGCAGTATTGTTTGACCCTGTGCTATTTGTAAATATGACAGCTATTCACCAAATATTGTCATGCATAGGAAAAGAAAGTCTAATTTGACAATCCAGCATATGGAAACATCTCCTATACCTTTAACCTATTGGTTGGGGTACTTGGATGTGGGGGAAACTCATTCGCTTCTCACCTCTGCCTGCTGTGGTGAAGAGCTTTGAAGTTAGGGCCCTGATCTCTCAACAAACAGCTCTAATCTCTGGGCTATAAGGTATTTTAGGGTAGGGCTTTCTCAGGCTCTCCTGATGAAGCTGTTCACATTGTAGAAAGCAGCAGCACATCAGCAACAGCAGATAATAGATACATCATTAGAATGCAGCCATGGTGGCATGTAGAATAGATTTCCATCTTAGATTTACCCTTGCAAGTTTTCTTGCTTCCACAAGAGTTAGTATGGGAGGATTTAGGTTTCTTAAATTCTGCAAAATTGCATCTTCCAATCTTATTCATGGTCACCCTTATGCTCTTCTTCCTAAAGAAGTGTATGATATGACCCCACCATTGCAGCCATCTTCTTCTCAACTGATGCAAGACTACAGCTAGCTGGGATCATCTATGTCCTCGTTTGTGACAAAATCAAACTGTGACACTCTGTACTTTGAGGGAGCGACCTGTAATCCCCATCTTAATCATTTGTATCTAGTTGTGACATTTCATATAAGGTTTGCCTTGTAAGGTATAATGGAAAAGGTTATGACTGCTGAAACCCATTGTTCTACTTAAATAGGTATATCTTGAGTGCATATGAAGTTATGAGATTGTGCTCAATGGTTATCATTGAAATATGCTGTAAATTTGGGAGTCATCCAGATGCTAGTTTCCCCAGAGACAACAACAAGGAAGGTGACCAAGTGCCCAGGGGTGTGTGAAATTGGCCATCAACAACTATTGTCCAGCAAGGGAGGTACAATTCAATGATTTATCTGCACAAGACCACATATGTGATTCAGCAATGCCCCAGCCATGTCTGGACTTTTTTTTTTCCAATTACATGGACTAAGAGTACAAAGTAGAACATAGGACGAAGCATGATGCCCCCTTTTCCTCTCCCCCACACCTGTGCTGAAGGCAACGAGAATGCTGGAGCTGAGGAGACCGGTCTCAGGCCTAATATGGAAGGCCCGTGTATCAAAGACTGTAACCAACCTGCAATATACAGTGGGGTGAGAAAAACTGCTTGAACTAGATATTACCCAAGTCTAATAAGGTTGAGAATTTAGACAGTGTGTTTATCTTTTATTTTCTTTTGGTAACTTCTCTGACTTTTTGTCTATCACTTATATTCTACCTTTTGTAGTCAAACTTATTTTTATGTTCATCCTTACCAGTGAGTTTGTCTGAATTGTTTGGTAAATCTGCTCAGGTTACAAAGGCTGGTGTATAGCCACTTTCCCCTGAAGAAATGGCAAACTAATTAATAAACTTGCATTGCTCAAGAAGGGATCTTGACCAATGCAAGACAGTATATTCCTGAGGTACAAGGCTGGGAGCAGGACGGGATTTGGCTGGTGCCTTTCTCTGTGTATTTTGTAAGTTGCTATGGGAGCACTTATGCAATCTAGCTGGACATGGGGCTCCACATGCTGCTGGACTGAGTGATAGCACCTGGAGGGGTTTGATGCCTTTCACTAGCAGAACACTGTGAGATACAACCCAGGCTAGTGAATTCAGGGGGCACATTGGTCCCATAGTCCCAGGTTGCAGCCCAGGGTTCCTGTCCCACAAACCAACAGATGTTAAGAATCTGCTGTATTTTTGACGCTGAAAACTGTCTAGTTTCCTCCTCAGCTATTATTAATGGATATATTTCTGCTCCATATAACAGACTTGCCATGGCTACCACATTGAACACTCATCTCTTAGCTGTCACATAGACATTCTGCCACCCAAACTGAGGCATTTGAAGATGCTGAAATGCCACCAATGCAAGACTGATCATACGTGTGACTCCTTCAGCTATAGAACCTCCTGCTGTCAGCCCGCTACACAGATAGATAAGACTATTCACCCATTCAAAGCCATTGGCATGTACATGAACAGCGCCAGGCCATTCCTTTCCATTTTGTAGGAGGCATTCATGACTTTGGTTTTATCATCATAGATTATGTTATTTTTCTCAACTGTTGGTCAGTAGTCATTCCAAGTAAGGCAATACCAACTTCATATTCAAAATCTACTCAAGATGAATCTAAATAATACACCTCCAACCTAGGCCTCAATCAGTCTGTGACACTCTGTGTCTTAAAGCAAGATCCTGCCCCCGCATAGTCACACTGCCATAGACTTATGATATATTTTGTACAAAGTAGATCATGTAAGGTAGTAATGGAAAAGCTACACTCTATCAAGTATGATCATCCTGTGTGTATGCATGTATTATCTTTGTATCTACAGTTATGAATATTAAGTAGGTACCAGTATTTCAGATGTTTGCTACTGGGGGTGACACCCACCAGGTATTTACATCTTGTCTGGCCAACACATTGTGAACGGACTATTCAAGTTAATGGCCCATTAGTGAACACTTAACTCTCACAGCGGACCATAGAAGAAACCTGTCCCCGCATGAGGGGCCTTCCTGTAAACTTTCTAGCTGAAGTATGGGTGATGGCTGCTATTGTGGAATCATCAAAGTATGTAACGGCATGTGACTCGCTCATGTGACTCTGACTTCATCTTGTAAAGTGTATTTTTTCACCAATTTGGCGGGGGCTGTGTTTGAAACTGTAAAACTCCACCCGGCAGAGGAAGCTATAAAAGAAGGAGAGTGACATCATGACTTGTTCTCTCTCCCACCACAACTCAACACCTGAAGGAACATCTGGAAAACAAAGACTCAGAACAGGGGAGGGGGTCCCAGGCTGAAAGGATTTCTAGCCTGCATACTAAAGAACTATTTGTATGATCTGTCAGGGTGAGACATTGCTTGATTCAAATCTTGTTCAGTTATTAGAACCCAGACTGCGATTTTATTGTATTTCTCAAACTAACTTTGATCTATATGTTTAATACTTGTAATCACTTAAAATCTATCTTTTGCAGTCAGTAAACTTACTTTTATGTTTATTCTTACTAGTGAGTTTGTCTAAAGTGTTTGGTAAATCTACTCAGGTTGCAAAGGCTGTCCATGTCTACTCCCCTTAAAGAAGTGTCAGATCAATTAATATATTTGCATTGTTAGAGACATGATCTTGAGCAGTGCAAGACAGTATATCCCTGAGGTACAAGGCTGGGAGGATCTGGTTGGTGATTTTCTCTCTGAGATTTCATGAGTGGCTCTGAGAGCATTCATTCAATCTAGCTGGATGTGGGACTTCACATGCTGCTGGACTGAGTGATAACAGCACCTGGAGAGAGGTTTGCTGTTTGTAGCAGAACATTTTGAGACACACCCCAGGCTGGTGAATTCCGGGGGCACTGCAGTACCACAGTCTCAGGTTGTACCCCGTCACATCATCCAATAGTCTATTACATCATTAAATACTCTAAGGCATACCTGAAAGCATAGCTGATGCACGTCTGATTCTACAGAACACCAGTCTGCAATACAACTGTTGACCCTCACATAAATCAATGTACCATGGTACTGTTCCTTTATGTAGCACACTGCTGAAGCTATATTCACAGCACCAAATGATGGAGTAAGTCAAACCCAGGTGTAAATTCTATAAACACAATGGTAGCATCCTTTGGTCACTCTAGTAGTTTTTCAATAACATTTTCTCTCTCTCTACTACTGTGATGCTTTTAGTAGCATATAATGGAAAGGAATTTCACCCCAAAGGGGTCTGTCTGGGCTGTAGGAGAAGAGGCTTTTTCCAATACTTGCCTAACAGTCAGCTAGAGGTGTGATTCTCAGCTCACACAGACATACTCATGGTAGTTCTCTTTGAGGTAGCTGACTCAAAATAGTAATGTAGCTGCTGTAGTACAGGACATGGCATATGTTGGCATGGGCTAGGTGTGCCAAACCTACAGATAGAGTTCATGCAGATTTTCATTCAGTGAAACTAGTCTGTGCCTCCACTCACTGCTGCCCATGATACTACTGCTACACTGCTAATTTTGGAATGCTAGCTCCAGGAACTGGGAATCCCACCTCTAGCTCATAATGCAGACACAGCCATAATGGACTTTAAGAGTCAATGTGCTAAAGGCTGTAGCATTCTGTACTTGAGGAGCACTAGAACCAGTTTGAACAGACTGGATCACACTGGGACAGCCATACACAGACACACAGGAGAATATGAGCAGGCCAAGAGAATGCAAATCAGACAGATTCTCTCCCTGTAATTTGAGAGCAAAGCCAAACTAATTTAGTGTCTAGTGAAGTATGAGATTAAGTATGTGTGCAGGGCTCTAGTAGGAGCTGTCCAACAAGTACCAAAGGGTACCAAAGGGTTTTCCTCTGGTTTCCAGTTCATCACATCTCAGTTCAGACCAAAGTCATCACCTGATTCAGAGTCATTGTTTTCTCCAGTTTGGCTCTTTAAAGAAACCTTGACTAGGTAATCAGCCAGACAATGGCTATCTGCTCAAAGTGTAGCTTCAAAAGGAATGGATTCTAGGTGGGTCATTTGCATAATCTTCACTCCCATGAATTTCCTTGAAAATCCACTTCTCATATGTTATCCCCACAAGTCCTTTGAAGTCCCCAATATCTTCCAGCAATTGCCTTCCTTTTAAAGAAGCTCCACACAATCCTACAATAGTACACAAATATTTGCATTTTTAATACAATGAACTCCAAAGAGATGAAACATAATTCAATCAGGTTTGTCCAGGATGTTACAAGACCTTGTCATATCTGTCACAAGGCCACTCTTGTAATATAGTGTCTGAACCTCTTGCTGCGCTTACTCAGCTCCCATCTTCTTCCAGTCTTACTCCCAGCTACATGGGGTTGACTGTTAACGTCCTTCTTTTCCGTTCCAGTCTGTCTTGAATGCTGTTCCTTGGAAAATCTGCAGCTAATCGTATGACATCCATCCATCTAGTTTTGGGTCTGCCAACCCTTCCCTTACCCTCCATTGCTAAGTTGAACTCCCTGTTTCCCATATAGTCTTCTGATTTTCTTTTCACATGGCCAAACCATCTATTCCTGGACTCCCTCAGCTTTTCTATAACTTTTACCATCTTCACATTTCCCTTACTTAATTCATTCCAAACATGGTCCAGCCATGTAACTCCAAGCACCCATCTTTACATTTTCATTTCCATTATATTCAAGATCTGCTCCTGTCTGTTCCTCAGTGCCCAGAATTCAGAGTCCTCTGAAAGTGCTGGCCTAATTAACATCTTGCAGATCTCACTTTTCAATTTGGTAGATTTAGTGAAAAAACAAATGCTCATATAAATAGGCATTTAACACCCAATCCAGCAAAAGCTTTTACTCCTGTGAATGTTGTAAACATGAATAATGTCACTGAAATTAAGTGTGAGTACGGACTATTAGCATGAGTGTAAATCTGTCTGCAGGTTTGGGACTATGACGGTTAAATCACAGAAACCCTCTGATAGCTGTCACCTGATGTACCAAGACTACTTCTACCCCAGTCTTCCTCACCAGCTTGGGATCCCAGCACCCTGTCTTGCTGAGCCAGACACGCCCGTCTGCTCCAACACAGACCCAGGGTCTGAATTATTTGCCCCAAAGCTGCAGATCTACCTGAAAGCAGCATACAGAAGTGTTCCTTCCTTTAACACTCAGATGCCCAACTCCCAATGGAGTCTAAACCCAAATAAATCCATTTTACCCTTTATAAAGCTTATACAAGGTAAACTCATAAATTGTTCTCCCTCTATAACACCGATAGATAGATATGCGTGGCTGTTTGCCCACCCAGACATTAACACATTCTCTGAGTTAATTAATAAGTAAAAAGTGAGTTTATTAAATACAGACAGTAGGATTTAAGTGGTTCCAAGTAGTAACAGACAAAACAAAAGCACCAAGCAAAATAAAATAAAACCTGCAAATCTATGTCTAATCAAACTGAATGCAGATAATCTCACCCTCAGAGATGCTTCAGGAAGTTTTTTCCTCAGACTGGACACCTTCCTGGACTGGGCACAATTCTTTCTCTTGGTACAGCTCTTGGTACAGCTCAGGTGGTAGCTAGGGGATTCTTCATGATGGCTCCACTTTTTCCTATCCCACCCATTTATATATCTGTTGCATAAGGCGGGAATCCTTTGTCCCTCTGGGCTCCCATCCCTCCTCACAATGGAAAAACACCAGGTTAAAGATGGATTCCAGTTCATGTGCCATTATCACATGTCACTGTAAGACCCCAAGTCTTCATTCCTCCCAGCCTGGCTCACAGGAAGGCTTGCCTACAAATAGAGCCATCTACAGTCAATTGTCCTGGTTAATGGGAGCCATTAGAATTCTAAACCACCTTAATGGCCCACACTTTGCATATTTACAATAGGCCCTCAGAGTTATATTTCATATTTCTAGTTTCAGATACAAGAGTGATACCTTTATACAAATAGGATGACCATACTCAGTAGACAATAAGCTTTGTAACAATACCTTTTCCATGAAGCATATTCCAGTTACTTGATATTCACCCATTAGCATATTTTTATAAACTCATATAGACTGCAACATCACAGGGATCATACAGAATGTAGATTAGTTTCAGGTGCTCTATAAGTGGAAGTTTTATAAGCCTCAGTTGGAGGTCTGAATGGAGACAGGCTGTAGGAATATGTCCATTTAGTCTAAACATTCAAGTGCATGCAGTGTCACGTCTCTAGATCAGACGAGATTCACAAAAACAGAGAAACGAAGAAGCCCTTTCAGTGGAGATGTCCTCTCTTTCTTTCTGTAAGATTTTCGTAAGGTGAGGGTGATGGTTTGGACCGAGCGACTCTTGGGAGGGTGTTCTTTGCATGTACTGATGGCATGAAGATGACAAAATTAGATAGTGGAAGTTTTTTTGCTGCACATTCCATTTTTTATCTTAATGTAGCGAAATTCAGAAAAGGTTTAGATACAAATATATTGGGCTATTATAATTAACTCTGAAAACATATTTTAAAGGGATATTAAACATGTTTCAGACATTAAGCCAATGTCTATTATATACAATTCTACTGTGAGGAGCTGACTATACCACAGCTCTCTACTGTGAAACTTTCTGATCATCTAGTTCTAGTCACTGTCAGAAACAGGATACTGAGCTAGATATGACCATCAGCTTGGACTCAGTTCTTATGTTCCCATCACACAGAATGTCAGAATTGAGCAGTTATCTTCAGCAACATCTGTAACCCACAGAGATCCCAAAGTAGTTTCTGTGTATTAATTTGGATCCATAGATAGGCCCAAAATGTCCATATAACTCAGTCAATGTCCCACATTAATCTGTTTTAAACAAGGTTTAGAGTCTGGCATGCAGAGATGTCACTCTTCCTAGTACCTTGGCAAACATACCTTTAAAAATCCCATTTTATAACCTTTTATTAAAGATAAAGACAAGGTGGCAAAACAGATAAAGCATTTGAAATGTAAAATATTAAATCAGACTTTCATTTTAACTTCACTTGTACCCTTTTTCTTCTACTGAAGACAGATTTAAAAAAAAAGGATTAGATAAATTCATGTAGGATAGGTCCATCAATGGCTTGTAGTCCAGATTGCCAGAGAGGCAACACTCTGCTCCGGATGTCTCTAAACCTCTGACTTCTAGAAGCTGGGATTGGACAACAGGGGATGGATCACTCAATAATGGACTGTTTTGCTCATTTTGCCCTTTGAAGAATCTGGCACTGGCCCCTGTCAGAAACAGGATACTGTGCAAGATAGACCATTGGTCTGATGGACCATCTGACCTGGGATGATCTATCATTTGTTCTTATGTCCTAACATCATGATAGATGATTCCTTAGCCAATGGAAAAGGATGAGGAGAAGGGTGTGTTCTAAACCCCACCTCTGTCAGAGTTCAGTCCCCATGTCCTCTAGAGCAAGATACCTCCTTCTGTTTAGAGGATTCTCAGGTGGAAATCCTCTAACTGCACCTAAGGCATTTTTTAACAAAAAAACCTGGGGTGGAGAAAGGAAGAAGGAATTAGATGAAGGAGACCACTCAACTTTTATCTCAATGGTAAGGGTAATCACCTGGGATATGGGAGGGCCATGCTTCAAGTGCCTGATAAAGAAACAGGGTTAAAATGGGAGATCTCTCCCCACCCATGCAAGTGCCCTAACCATGGGGATATGAGATATGCTCATGGGGATCTCTCTCTAACTCTCCTGTTCAAACCTAAGTTCTTTTGTGGATCTAGTCTTACCTGAGAAATAAAGCTATCGGCTCCACTATTTATTATAATTAATTATTGAAAAAAATCTATGATATTTTAACAGGGTAAAGTACAATAAGATAACTATTTGATGTCAGTTGTTTTAACAAATTAGTCAAAAACAAACCCCTGAGAAATCAATACATCAATAAATTTTTATAAAATTGGCCAGATGCTCAGCTGGTATAAATTGGCCATAGCTCCTCTGAAGTCAGTGGGCCAGATTAAACAGATATGGGGAAAAGAGAGAGATTCACATGTGTGAATGACTCTCTGGCCTGGTTCTCAGAGCATTCACTATGGATGTAGGACATCCAGGGTCCAGGCCCCTGTGCTCCAGTGACTCTTTTACTACTTGTCCCAATGACTTTATTGGAGCCACACTGATTTAAAGGAGTTGAGGTTATCACAATGTGGCCATCAGTTACCTGACTTGAGACTGTCTCAAACACAAGTTAGCCACAGTTCTCTGCTCTTGAATTTAAAAAAATATATATATACTTAATTTAAGATTATCAGCACTACTTGAGAAACTTCAATTTCCACAACGTTTTCCCTAGTGTTATTTTCACCTCCTTGTTTTTCAGGCTGTAGATGATGGGGTTTAACATGGGGGTCAAGATGCTGTACTGGATGGAGAATATTTCATCCAGAACCACAGAGGAGACTGAGCTCGGTTTTGTGTACTGGAAAAAGGCTGTCAGGTACCATAAACCAACCACAATAAGGTGGGAGCTGCAGGTGGAGAAGGCTTTACACCTGCCCTCCGCAGAGCGTATCCTTAGGATGGTGGACACGATGAAAATGTAGGAGATCAATGTGAGGAGGAAGGAGCTTGACCCAAATATCACAACAGAAGTAAGAAGCACCGCTTGATTGGTGAGGTTGTCAGTGCAGGATCGTTGTAATAGAGGAGAGAGTTCACAGCTAAAATGGTTGATTTCATTGGGCCCACAGAAACGCAGCTTGGAGGTAAAAACAGTGTTAAGCAGGGCATGGAAGAAGCCTATTGTCCATGCCCCACTCACCAGCTGAACACAGATCCCTTTACTCATTCTTTCCATGTAACGCAATGGGTCACAGATGGCAGTGTAGCGGTCATAAGCCATGGCCGAGAGAATGAAAATTTCAGCACTAATAGAGAGGAGGATGAAAAACCTCTGGACAATGCAGCCACTGACAGAAATAGTTTTGTGCTCTACTAGGAAGTTCATCAGCATATTAGGCACCGTGACTGAGGAAAAGCAGATATCAAGAAAGGATAAATGGAAGAGAAAGAAGTACATTGGGGTGTTAAGATGAGAATCAGCTCTTATCACCACCATGATCACTATGTTACTACCCAGAGTGATTAGGTAAATAATTAAAAACATTGAGAAGAGGAAAATCTGCATCTGTGGGTCACTGGAAAGTTTCCGGAGAATAAATTCGGTCACTGTGGTTTGATTTTACATTGATATTTATTTGGGAAAACTGTAACCTGTAAGACCAATAAATAAATATATTTAATTTAACACAACATAAGTGAACTAAATTGGCATGCGGACATTATCTGTTCAGTTGTATGAATGCAAAGAAAGCCCTATTCTATCCTGTACAATATATGTATTTAAATAGATTTTAAGATTTAGAGAAATAGACAGCAACAAACTGGTTGGAATTTGTGTGTTGTACAGAGACAAAATATGCCAGATAGGGGCCGAAGTCCTCTTGCGTAACTGCCACTTTAAGCACCCAAATTGCAGAATCAGGCCCAAATTGCAGAATTCACAAAATCCCTGCCACGCTAGGACTAAGGGAAAGCTTGATACAGGCCTCGCTTAGCCTCTCCTGTTGAATCTGTTCCACTGTGATTGAATAATTAAAGTCATTGAAGAAAGGAGACTTGATCTCCTGCATCCAGGGTGAGGGCCTTCACAAGCAGATTATAAAGTTCTTTGCTCACTTGATGTTCCTCTCTGGCCTAATAACTCTTTCATCTGTCCTTCTAACATCAGCACAGATACAACTGTTTTTACTCCAGTTGGGGATCCTGCCCCTTTACTCCAATGGAGCTATGGCTGAGTCACACCCACTGGGGATTTGGCCAATTCTATAAGTATCTCTTTGTCTATTACATTTTGTAATTTTTGCACAGCAGTGGTTTTTGGCCTTTTTTCATTTGTGGACCCCTAAAAAATTTGAATGGAGGTTCCGACCCCTTTGAAAATCTTAGACATGGTCTACATACTTCCAGACCACAGGTTCATAACTACTGTTGTAGAGTATTTAATATCTATACTATATAATTGGATTCATCCCTATTATAATATCTAGGATTTCTATAATAAATAAATCAAAAAACCGCAGGCACCTAGAAATACTGGTTTAAGACTCAGCATATTGCATAGACTGACAACTCAGCCAAACAGAGAGAATACAGGCAACTTGATAATTATTCTGAATGCCATAGATGGGGCCTCCGAAGAGCTTAGCTGTATGACAGCCTCCTCCATTGGCAAGGTGTATTGTGTGGAAGCAGGTAACCTCAGGTGGATATCATGCAGCTGTCCAAACTATCCAAGGAACCCAGAGATAGTTTTCAACAAAAGAGTGAAAAGGACTCAGTGCAAACCAAGACGTGATCTAAGGTTGGATTTTGGCAAAACCAGAACAGAGAGCCTGGAGAAAAATGAATGCTCCAACACTGGAAGAAAAGAAAAAGCAAGAAAATAATGACTGAACATATGCTCACTGGAAAACAGAGCTTAATTGCAAAGAGGAATATTTACAGAAATGGAGATTGAAAGGCTGAAAAGGGGGATGAGTCATATTGACCCACCTGCAAACATTTTGGTAGAAGCAAATAATACAGGATTAACAGAAACCACAAACTGAAGAGAAATTGAGGACAAATATGAGTGTAGTAGCTCCCAAAGAAAGTATAGGAAATATGAAGGAGGTATCGATTTATAATATATTATATTTAAAGAGCAGCACACAGCCTGGAGATGAAATATCAACTAAATGAAAGGATGTGAGAGTTATGAAGGAACAATGTAAGGAGAAGATCATCACTCAGTGTCATGGACTTGAAAGATTTCCCACAAAGTTCTTAGTATCAAGAGAAGAGTCACTTCAGAGACCCTAGGAGATTTTGATCTGATTAATGTTAAAAGCAGAATAGGAAAACTAGAGGGCCAATAAATGATGTGGGAGAGTTTCAGCACTACTGGAAGGAAATCTGGTCTGAGGATGTAATATATAATCAGACAGCAGACTGGATTAAAAAAGTGAGAAAAAAATTAGAAAGCCACAGCACAAAGGAATACACAAAGACCAAAGAAAGAAAAAGATGAAGTACCGAGAAGAATAAAAAATGGAAAGCCACCCAGACCAGATGGGATGCATGGATTCTGGCTGAAATGCCTCACAACATGGATTGATTGTTTGCTTGAACAACTTAATAAATGTCTGAAGAACAGATTTCCAAGATGGATAGTAATAGAGACAACATTCCTGGTACCAAAACAATAAAAGGAGGAGGAGGAAGCGGCCGCAGTAATCTATGAATTATAGAGCAAACACGGTTGGTTGACCAACTACATGGAAATTTCTATCACAAATCTGGCAAAGAAAATGTGGATAGACATAGCTTGCAATGGAATGCTGCCTCCTGAGCAAAATGCTCAGTAAATATGAAAGGGACAAAAGACCAACTCAGGCTTTCCAGGAGGATCACAGAAAAAGTTAGATGGTCTCATTCTTTGTTTTGTATCTTTTGTAATCCACGAATGTGGGACTCTCCACACAAGGAAAGTGTCCAAGGTTCATCCAAAAATCATCTCCTTTCTACAGCAATCTATGCTTAACTGGAACACTTGACTCTACCTAGAAGGGACTCTTCGATGAGGTCCAAATTAAAAAAGAAATATTTCAAGGGGATTCCTTAGCACCAGTGCCATTTGTTGTAGCAATGCTGCCGATTCTCCCTCATGAGAATCAATGAAAATTAGTGTAGAGGAAATAAGGATCCATTGATCTTTGTGATGGTGTATGACAAGTTGGTATCTCTGACATGACCTCTTCATTCAGGATGTCAGGGAGTGAGACATCGATTCTGCCATCCATCTTGCAGCTCTCACTCTCACCCTCATCCACCTCAGTTCTCTCATTAAAGAGACCTGTATTTGCCTATGAGGACACCCCAATTCTGCTCTCCCACTTGGTTCACTGTGTCGGAGGTCCATTGCCAAAAGTGAACCTGATCTATGCCTCGCATGAGAAGATGAAGTCTCCTTGGCAATTGTGCTGATGGGCATTTTTTCATCACATGCAAGGAAAAGTTAATTATACATATATATATTCTTAGAAATTAAAGCAAATCAAGTTAATAGAGTTAAACTTTAGACCTCAGAGGGGAAAAATGGTAACAGAGGGTCAGGCTGATGAGAAGCGGGGAAAGAGGGAACAATTGGACAAGGGCCTTGAGCTCACAGGGCCCCACCGAACATCTGTAACTTGGGTGAAATGGGTGGAGGTGAGGATCCAGATACTGGATGTATGCTCGATTGGCCTCAGAGGGAGACTTCTAACCTCAGGAAATCTGCTTTTAACCAGCTGCTCTGCTTATGGCAAAATAACAACTCACAAGTTTAAACAGCAAACTTTAAGGGCCCGATCCATCATGCGTCCTGCTCTTCCGGATAGATTCATGAGGCTCGATTCATGAAGAACTTAGACATTGGGTTGCTGAGTGTCACAGCGCCTAAATTTTAGGCACTTGGAAAAATCACTGCCCTTCACAAAGCCTGAGCTTAGCCCCTACACAATGAAGGGTGGGAGAGAGAGATACCCAAGAAGGGGATCCACAAAAGCCAGCATGGTAGGCACGGAGCCACCTAAACTAGCTAGTGGGAGATGCTAAGCCAAGAAGTGCTAAGTCCCACCACTCCCAGGGAGTTCAGTGCCTAAAGCCGGATCTACACTGGGCGGGGGAGCAGAGGGGGAGTCGGCATCAATCTATGTTATGCATCTTCAGCTACGTGAATAGTCTCATTGCTCTTATTTGTTGGCACTACAGAGAACTGCTAGAGTTCTGACCCAGCCCAATGTTACTGGTAGCATGTTACATAGAGTGAACTTCAGGGATCTTGTCCCAAGGGGAACAAAACAGCATTTAAACCATTCTCAAGAAATCAGCTTGAGTCTTGGAGGCAGCTCAGGAAAGGCTCTTTGTTCCACTACCACAGATAATCCTACACATCTTGAGTGGTTCACTGCTTCGGATAAAGGGTCCAAGGATCACATACATAGACCTATTGGATGTCTTGAGATGCTCTGTTCCGGATGTAGATAGACTAGATAGTGCTGCAACACTAGGTCCCAGTCACTGGAGTGTTCATTCACGAATTTACATATCATGGCCCCCAAAGTTCCATTAAACCTTTCCACCAGGCCATTGGTTTGATGGTGGTACGGGGTGGCAACCAAGTGATTCACCCCATGAGTTTCCCACAGTTCTTTCATGGTCTCGGCCAGGAAATTTGTCCCTGAATCCATAAGGATATCGGAGGGCCAACCTACCCTGGCAAAAATGTCTATTAGGGCCTGGCACACAGTTTTAGCCCTAGTGTTGCCTAGAGCCACTGCTTCCAGCCATCGGGTAGCAAAGTCCACGGAAGTCAATATGTACTGCATTCCTCTGGGTATCTTTTTTAGGAAAGGACCCAGAATATTCACAGCTACTCGCTGAAATGGTACCTCTGTTATGGGGAGTGGTTGGAGAGGGGCCTTGACCTGGTCTTGGGGCTTTCCCACTCTTTGGCATACCTCACAAGACCGGACATACTTGGCAACATCCTTGCCCATCCCCTCCCAGTGGAAGGACTTCCCCAACCGGTCTTTGGTTCTGTTCACCCCAGCATGGCCACTGGGATGATCATGGGTTACGCTTAAGAGCTTCCCCCGGTATTTAGTTGGAACCACCAACCGTTTTTGTGGATGCTAGTCTTCCCGGTGTCCACCAGAAAGAGTCTCCTTATATAAAAGCCCTTGTTTTATAACAAAACGGGATCGGTTAGAAGAGCTGAGAGATGGTGGGGTGCTCTGTGCCGCTGCCCATGCTTTCTGAAGGCTGTCATCTGCTTCCTGCTCAGTCTGGAACTGTTTCCTGGAGGCTGGAGACACCAGTTGTTCCTTAGACTGTGGGCTTGGGCTTGGTCCCACGGGAAGTGATGTAGGTGATGGGGTTGTTTTTGTGGCTGGTGAACCGCTCTCTGCTGGTGCACCAGGTGGTATTTCAGGCTCTGGCTGAGCCTCTTGGGTATGATGGTCTGCTGCTTCTGCCAGTTCAGGCTCCCTGGCGCCCTCTGGGGTTGGGGTTGAAGATGAGTTTGCAAGCGCTGGTGTCAGAGCTGGCAATGGTTCTGGTGCTGGTTGCATTTCCAGGTCCGGGTCTGGGACTGGAAGTACTGTGGCTGTTGCAGTTGTTGGCAGGGGATCCGGGTCCATTACCTTTGTCTGGGTCTCTGCTAACACAGACGGGGCCTCTGTGGATGGCTCAGAAAGAGGAATGGGTCTGGAAGCTTGCCTGGCTTGGCTGCGTGTAACCTTTCCCACTGTCTTGGCCCACTTTACCTGGTTGGCCAAGTCTTCCCCCAGTAGAATGGGGATGGAATAATTGTCACAAACTGCAAAAGTCCACATTCCTGACCAGCCTTTGTATTGGACAGGCAGTTTAGCTGTAGGCAAGTCTACAGCTTGTGACATGAAGGGGTAAATTGTCACTTGGGCCTTTGGGTTGATGAATTAGGGGTCCACTAAGGATGGGCATATAGCTGACACTTGTGCCCCCGTGTCTCTCCACGCGATAACCTTCTTTCCGCCCACTCTCAAAATTTCCCTTCGCTCCAAGGGTATTTGAGAGGCATCTGGGCCTGGGGATCTTTGGAGTGATGGACATATAATGAACTGCACTCTTGGGGTTCTTGGGGCAGTTGGCCTTTATATGTCCCAGTTCATTACACTTGAAGCATCGCCTAGCTGACTGGTCACTGGGCCGAGGTGGGTTACTGGAGATTGGTGAGGTGAGAGAATAGGGAGTTGGTGGCTTTCCTTGAGTTGTAGGTGGGGTCTTGGGTTGCCCTCGGGTATAGGGTTTATTGTCGGTGTGACACCGGTGATATTCGCTCCTTTTGATAGTAGCTTTTTTCTTTTCTGCCGCTTCCACCCATCTGGCTCCAATCTCCCCTGCCTCGGTGATAGTTTTGGGCTTCTCACCTAGGATGCACCTTTCTATTTCCTTCGGAACACCCTCTAAGAACTGCTCCAATTGTATTAGGAGGTGCATGTCGTCCAGAGATTTAACATTGGCTCCTGATATCCAGGCATTAAAATTCTTTCCAATGTGGTAGGTGTGTCGGGTGAATGACACATCTGGTTTCCACCTTAGGGCTCTGAACCTCTGACAGGCATGCTCAGGTGTTAGCCTCATTCTGATTCTGGCATTGATTTGAAAAAGTTTATAATCGTTCATGTTCTCCTTAGGCATTTCAGCCGCCACTTCTGCTAAGGGTCCACTGAGCAGTGGCCTCAGCTCTATCATGTGCTGGTCTTCAGAGATGCTGTACCCATGGTAGGTCCTTTCAAAATTTTCTAGGAAGGCCTCAGTGTCATCACCTGCCTTGAAGATGGGAAATTTCTTGGGATGTGGAACAATAACTGGCGAAGGGTTGGCAGGATTGGCTGTGTCATTCGGCTTAGCCTGTTCTAATTCCAGGGCCTGCCGGTGGGCCTCCCTCTGGAGTTCCAACTCTTTCTCTTTTATCTCCAGCTATCTCCTGTGGGCAGCCTCTCTTTCTCTTTCTCTCAGCTTCATCTCTTTTTGTTTTATTTCTAGTTCTTATAGTTTTTTTTCCATGTCTCGCTTGTGGTCTGCGTCTTTGATTTGTTCCTCTGCATCCAGTTTTGCCCATTCCTGTTTCAGGGTGTCCTTGGTAGTCATGGTTTCTGCTCTTTTGTGTTGGGGCACCCTTTGCTGTTTACTGCCTGAAATGCTGCTTCTCTGTTGCTCCTTAGGGTTGCTTAGCAACAGAGTCTTTTTTTTATCTCCTTCTACCTAGCTATTCCCAACAGAGTTAGAAAGAAAAAAAAACATTCATTTGTAAATGTGTTTTGCTGGTGTATGGTGACTCAACTGGAGTCCCTTTGTTTAACAAAGATCCTTGTTAAAACCTAATGACTTTGCCTTCAGAGTACTCAGAAGGGAGAGACCAAAAAAAATTCCAGACCTTTGCTTTTAAAACAATCTTCTCTAGCCTGCTTTAGACACAGCTAGCAGGGAAAGACAAAGAAAAAATCCTACTGGCTTTTGCTTCTAAACCCAAACTCAGTCTGCCTGCAGATAGCTAGCAGGGAGAGAAATAAAAACCTCACTGGCTTTTGGATTCTGTCTTATCTATCTATCCCACACGCTGCACACCATGTCATGGTATAATTCCCCAATCTGAACCTTAGCATCCAAAATATAGGGTACCAGCATGAATTCCTCTAAGCCCAATTACCAGCTTAGTACTTCTAGTACTTCAACCAACCAGGAGTTCCAGTGCCTGGTACAATCTCTTTGGATCTTAACACAAGGAAAGTAAACCCTTTCCCTCACCATTGCCTCTCCAAGGCTTCCCCTCCGTGGGTTACTCTGGAAGATTACTGTGATTCAAACTCCTTGAATCTTAAAACAGAGAGGAGAATTCACGTTCCCCCCTCCTTCTCCCTCCCCCTCCCAGACTCTTCCTGAGAGAGAAAGTAATCCTAACAGAGAGAGAAATTTAACCTTTCTCTCCCTCTTCCCTCCTTTCTCCCCACCAATTCCCTGGTGGATCCAGACCCAGTCCCCTGGGGTCTCACAAGAATAAAAAAAAACAATCAGGTTCTTAGACAAGAAAAGCTTTTAATTAAAGAAAGAAAAAAAGTAAAAATTATCTTTGTAAATATATATGTTACAAGGTCTTTCACCTATAAACACTGGGAATACCATCCCAGCCTAAGTATACAAGTACAAATTAAAATCCTTTCAGCAAAATAAAATTGAACTCCTTCCAGCCAAATACACATTTGCAAATAAAGAAAACAAGCATAAGCCTAACTCATCTTATCTACTTAGTACCCACTATTCTGGACATATAAGAGACTGTATCAAAGAGATTGGAGAGAAACCTGGGTTGCATGTCTGGTCCCTCTGAGCCCCCAGAGTGAACAGCAACCAAATACTAACAGCACACAGAAAAACTTCCCTCCCTCAAGATTTGAAAGTATCCTGATCCCTGATTGGTCCTTTGGTCATGTGACAGCAAGGCTCACTGAACTTGTTAACCCTTTACAGTCAAAAGAGACATGAAGTACTCCTGTTCTATTAACCCTTAACTATCTGTTTATGACAAGGCCAGAGAGAAACAGAAAGTGAGCAAAAGACTTTATAGTCTGCTTGTTACGGCACTCACTTTGGATGCAGGAGATCAAGTCCCCTTTTTTCAATGACTTTAATTATTTAACCACAGTGGAACAGATACAACAGGAGAGGCTAAGCGAGGCCTACATCAGGCTGTGCCTTAGTCATAGCTTGGCAAGGATTTTGTGAATACCTGTCGGGCCTGATTCTGCAGTTTAGGTGCTTAAAGTGGCAGTTACACAAGAGGACTTCGGCCCCATCCGGCATATTTTGTCTGTGTACAACACACAAATTCCAATCAGTTCATTGCTGTCTATTTCTCTAAATCTTAAAATCTATTTAAATATATATATTGTACAGGATAGAATAGGGCTCTCTTTGCATTCATCCAACTGAACAGATAATGTCCGCATGCCATTTTAGTTTATTTGTGTTAAATTAAATTTATTTATTTATTTGTCTTACAGGTTACAGTTTTCCCAAAATAAATATCAATGTAAAATCAAACCACAGTGACCGAATTTATTCTCCGGAATCTTTCCAGTGACCCACAGATGCAGATTTTCCTCTTCTCAAAGTTTTTAATTATTTACCTAATCACTCTGGGTAGTAACATAGTGATCATGGTGGTGATAAGAGCTGATTCTCATCTTAAGACACCAATGTACTTCTTTCTCTTCCATTTATCCTTTCTTGATATCTGCTATTCCTCAGTCACGGTGCTTAAAATGCTGATGAATTTCTTAGTAGAGCACAAAACTATTTCTGTCAATGGCTGCATGGCCCAGATGTTCATTTTTATCCTCGCAGCTGGTGCTGAAATTTTCAATCTCTCAGCAATGGCTTATGACCACTATGCTGCCATCTGTGACCTATTGCGTTACATGGAAAGAATGAGCAAAGGGATTTGTGTTCAGCTGGTGAGTGGGACATGGACAATTGGCTTCTTCCATGCCCTGCTTAACACTGTTTTTATCTCCAAGCTGCGTTTCTGTGGGCCCAATGAAATCAATCATTTCAACTGTGAATTCCCTCCTCTATTACATGAATCCTCCACTGACACCCTCACCAATCAACTGGTGCTTCTTACTTCTGTTGTGATATTTGGGTCAAGCTCCTTCCTCCTCATGCTGATCTCCTACATTTACATCATGTTCACCATCTGGAGGATACGGTCTGCGGAGGGCAAGCATAATGCCTTCTCCACCTGCAGCTCCCACCTTATTGTGGTTGGTTTATGGTACCTGACTGCCTTTTTCCAGTACACAAAACCCAGCTAAGTTTCCTCTGTGGTTCTGGATGAAATATTCTCCATCCAGTACAGCATCTTGACCCCCATGTTAAACCCCATCATCTACAGCCTGAAAAACAAGGAGGTGAAAATAGCACTAGGGAAACTGTTGTGGAAATTGAAGTTTCTCAAGTAGTGCTGATGATCTTGAATTAAATATATATCTTTTTAAATCCAAGAGCAGAGAACTGAGGCTAAATTGTGTTTGAGACATTCTCAAGTCAGGTAACTGACGGTCACATTGTGATAACCTCAGCTGCTTTAAATCAGTGTGGCTCCAATAAAGTCATTGGGACATGTTGTACAAGAGTCACTGGAGCACAAGGGCTTGGACCCTGGGTTTCCTACATCCATAGTGAGTGCTCTGAGCACCAGGCCATAAAGTCATTCACACATTTCTCTCTCTCTCTCTCCTTTCCCCATATCTGTTTAATCTGGCCCACTGACTTCAGTTGAACTATGGCCAATTTAAACCAGCTGAGCATCTGGCCAATTTAAAAAAATCTCTTTGTCTATTGATTTCTCAGGGTTTTGTTCTTGATTAATTTGTTGAAACAACTGATATTAAATAGCTATCTTACTGTACTTTACTAAAATCTCATGGATTTTTTTTCAATAATTAATTATAATAAATAGTGGAGTCAATTGCTTTATTTCTCAGATAGGACTAGATCCACAAAAGAACATAGATTTGAACAGGAGAGTAAGAGAGAGACCCTCATGAGCATATCCCATATCCCCATGGTTAGGGCACTCACATGAGTGGGGAGAGATCCCCTGTTTAAATCCTGTCTCTTTATCAGGCACTTGAAGCATGGCCCTCCCACATCCCAGGTGATTACCCTTACAATTGAGATAAAAGTTGAGTGGTCTCCTCCATCTAATTCCTTCTTCCTTTCCCCACCTCAGTTTTTTGCTAAAAAATTCCTTAGGTGCAGTTAGAGGATTCCCATCTGGGAACCCTCTAAACAGAAGGAGGTGTCTTGCTCCAGGGGACACGGAGACTGAATTCTGACAGAGGTGAGGTTTAGAACACACCCTTCTCCTTATCCTCTCCCATTGGCTAGGGAATCACTTATCATGATGTTAGGACACAGGAACAAATGGTAGACCATCCCAGGTCAGATGGTCCATCAGACCAATGGTTCATCTTGCACAATATCCTGTTTCTGACAGGGGCCAGTACCAGATTCTCAAAGGGAAAAATGAACAGAACAGGCAATTATTGAGTGATCCATCTCCTGTTGTCCAGTCCCAGCTTCTGGCAGTCAGAGGTTTAGAGACATCCGGAGCAGAGTGTTGCCTCTCTGGCCATCTGGACTAAAAGCCATTCCTGGACCTATCCTACATGAATTTATCTAATTCTTTTTTTTTTAACTGTCTTCAGCAGAAGAAAAAGGGAACAAGTGAAGTTAAAATGAAAGCCTGATTTAATATTTTACATTTCAAATGCTTTAACTGTTTTGCCGCCTTGTTTGTATCTTTAATAAAAGGTTATAAAATGGGATTTTTAATGGTATGTTTGCCAAGGTACTAAGAAGAGTGACGTCTCTGCATACCAAACTCTGAACCTTGTTTAAAACAGTTTAATGTGGGACACTGACTGAGTTATATGGACACTTTGGGCCTGTCTATGGATCCAAATTAATACACAGAAACTACTTTGGGATCTTTGTGGGTCACAGATGTTGCTGAAGAGAACTGCTCAATTCTGACATTCTGTGTGGTGGGAACATAAGAACTGAGTCCAAGCTGAGGACCATATCTAGCTCAGTATCCTGTTTCTAACAGTGACTAGAACCAGATGATCAGAAAGTTTCACAGTGGAGAGCTGTGGTATATTCAGCTCCTCACAGTAGAATTTTATATAAATAGATATTGGCTTAATGTCTAAAACATGTTTAATATCCCTTTAAAATATGTTTTCATAATTAATTATAATCCAAAATATTTGTATCTAAACCTTTTCTGAATTTCACTACATTAAGATAAAAAATGGAATGTGTAGCAAAAAAACTTCCACTGTCTAATTTTGTCATCTTCATGCCATCAGTACATGCAAAGAACACCCTTCCAAGAGTCGCTCGGTCCAAACCATCACCCTCACCTTATGAAAATCCTACAGAAAGAAAAAGAGGAGCTCTCCACTGAATGGGCTTCTTCGTTTCTCTGTTTTTGTGAATCTCGTCTGATCTAGAGACGTGACACTGCATGCCTTTGAATGTTTAGACTAAATGGACATACTCCTACAGCCTGTCTCCATTCAGACCTCCAACTGAGGCTTATAAAACTTCCACTTATAGAGTACCTGAAACTAATCTACATTCTGTATGATCCCTGTGATGTTGCAGTCTATATGATTTTATAAAAATATGCTAATAGGTGAATATCAAGTAACTGGAATATGCTTCATGGAAAAGGTATTGGTACAAAGCTTATTGTCTACTGAGTATGGTCATCCTATTTGTATAAAGGTATCACTCCTGTATCTGAAACTAGAAATATGAAATATAACTCTGAGGGCCTATTGTAATTATGCAAAGCATGGGCCATTAATGGTGATTTGGAATCTTAGTGGCTCCCATTAACCAGGACAATTGACTGTAGATGGCTCTATTTGTAAGCAAGCCTTCCTGTGAGCCAGGCTGGGAGGAATGAAGGCTTGAGGTTCTACAGTGACATGTGATAATGGCACATGAACTGGAATCCATCTTTAACCTGGTGTTTTCCCATTGTGAGGAGGGAAGGGAACCCAGAGGGACAAAGGATTCCCGCCTTATGCAAAAGATATATAAATGGGTGGAACAGGAAAAAGTGGAGCCATCATGAAGAATCTCCTAGCTACCACCTGAGCTGGATCAAGAGCTGTACCAGGGGAAAGAATTGTGCCTAGTCCAGGAAGGTGTCCAGTCTGTGGAAAAAACTTCCTGAAGCATCTCTGAGGAAGAGATTATCTGCTTTCAGTTTGATTAGACATAGATTTGCAGGTTTTATTTTATTTTGCTTGGTGCTTTTGTTTTGTCTGTTACTACTTGGAACCACTTAAATCCTACTGTCTGTATTTAATAAACTCACTTTTTACTTATTAATTAACTCAGAGAATGTGTTAATGTCTGGGTGGGCAAACAGCCATGCATATCTCTCTATCGGTGTTATAGAGGGTGAACAATTTATGAGTTTACCTTGTATAAGCTTTATAAAGGGTAAAATGGATTTATTTGCGTTTAGGCTCCATTGGGAGTTGGGCATCTGAGTGTTAAAGGCAGAAACATTTCTGTAAGCTGTTTTCAGGTAGACCTGCAGCTTTGGGGCAAAGAATTCAGATCCTGGGTCTGTGTTTGAGTAGACGGGCATGTCTGGCTCAGCAAAACAGGGTGCTGGGGTCCCAGGCTGGCGAGGAAGACAGGGGTAGAAGTAGTCTTGCCACATCAGGTGGCAGCTACCAGAGGGTTTCTGTCATCTAACCCATCATAGTCCCAAACCTGCAGACAGATTTACACTCATGCTAATAGTCCGGACTCACACTTAATTTCAGTGACATTATTCATGTTTACAACATTCACAGGAGTAAAAGCTTTTGCTGGACTGGGTGTTATATGCCTATTTATATGAGCATCTGTATTTTCACTAAACGTACCAAATTGAAAAGTGAGATCTGCAAGATGTTAATTAGGCCTGCACTTTCAGAGGACTCTGAATTCTGGGCACTGAGGAACAGACAGGAGCAGATCTTGAAGATAATGGAAATGAAAATGTAAAGATGGGTTCTTGGAATTACATGGCTGGACCATGTTTGGAATGAATGAAGTAAGAGAAATGTGAAGATGGTAAAAGTTATAGAAAAGCTGAGGGAGTCCAGGAATAGATGGTTTGGCCATGTGAAAAAAAAATCAGAAGACTATGTAGGAAACAGGGAGTTCAACTTAGAAATGGATGGTAAGGGAAGGATTGGCAGACCCAGAACTAGATGAATGGATGTCATATGATTAGCTGCAGAATTTCCAAAGAGCAGCATTCAAGACAGACTGGAATGGAAAAGAAGGATGCAAACAGTCAACCCCATATAAGTGGAAGTAATATTGAAAGAAGAAGGGAGTCGAGTCAGCGCAGCAAGATGTTCAGACACTATATTGCAAGAGTGGCCTTGTGACAGATATGACAAGGTCCTGTAACATCCTAGACAAACCTGATTGAACTATGTTTCATCTCTTTGGAGTTCATTCTATTAAAAATGCAAATGTTTGTGTACTGTTACAGGATTGTGTGTCACTTCTTTAAATTGAA